>NC_137619.1:847500-922500 GCF_963280865.1 Gymnoscopelus braueri | reverse complement strand
GAACCCGCCCCTCTAGACCAGATATCAGAGGCGCTAGGGGCAGCCTACATCTCCTCAAATAGAACATTTAGGCTCCTATCTTTGGTTTATTTGTTTTTACACAAAATAAACTTACTCATACCCAAAGAATCTGGAATCCATAATTATCGTGCACACCTTACAAGGAAAAGAAAAGAAGCATGTTTTTACCATTAGCTGCAGCACTTTGCAATTGAAGAGATCATTGACGGCTTCCTCGCAGTCCTTGTCCAGCTTCAGCGTCTGCTCCATGGCCTTCTCTGCCTCGCTGTATCTCTACCAACACCAACACACAATGATGGTCAGACCTTATTATATATCATCACATGCCCAGCCTTTATTTGCCCTGGGGGGTGAGGGGAGTGATAAAGGGACAGAGCGTGATAACTGATATAACGGTTATAAGCTGAGCAAACTATGGCCTCCCTGGGCAGTCGGTGTCGTAGCCCTCATGTTGAATAACCTCAGGCAATGATGAATACCCAAGTGATGAACATCACAGACAAAGCCATATTATGGTCGTTCCTTTGTGGCAGTAGCCGTCAAACTCCACATCCAAACCCTGTTTCTTCATCAATGACTCCTGCTTGACTCATTCACACACAGACTACTGACATGTACTCCTCTGATGCCTGTTAACTCATTTACTTCCCCATTGTACCGGACCTGTGTGTGTGTAACGAGCCCATCTCGGTGAGGAAGGAGGTCACGGAGAATATTGCATGATTTTTCTAAAGTACAGTAAAATCGCTGTTTTCCGTGGCAAGGGAACGGTAGACGATGTTTTAACTCTGGCAGTCAATGAGTTAAGGATAATAAACATTTCATTGTTGACTTTAAGGGTGTGTTCACACTGTCAATCTGACCGTTATGAAAACAACAAAAAAAGATGTGGATGGATGGGCCAGCAACCAGAGATGAGTCGCACTCGAGTGGCCAAAAACGAGACTCTCGACTCGACTCTGACTCGCCCCTCAAAGACTTGAGACTTGACTCGACTCGAGCCTCAAAGACTTGAGACTTGACTCGACTCGAGCCTCAAAGACTCGTGGACAATCTTTATTTTATGTTTATTTTTTGGACAAATAAATGAATGAAATGCACAAAAAAATTCCACTCCCCTGTCCCCCCCCCCGCAAAGAAACCTCCGCTCCAGTGCGCGCTGCGCGGAGCCGGCTTCAGTCAAGCTGTTTCATGCTGCTCATTAACGTAAACATGGAGAGGCGAGCGCAACAGCTGCTATGTGTGTGGCCGCCGCGGCCTTTCATCATAAAGTTTAAATATAAAAACTTCGAAATTAAACAAATATGTTTAGCTCAGAATCAGCTATATAACCTCAGTTATCTTGGCATATGCTTACATTTTTTATAAGATGGTCGGATCATCTGTGACAGCACGTTTAGGAAACATCGGATTTTCATTTCGTTAAACCCAGCTGGGTGAATATTCAACACTTCACCACGGTAAACGCTACGCTCATGTAATGTTCACTGCATAAAAGCTGTGGTTCTCAAACCTTTTCAGGCCGTGACCCCCCAAAAGAATCAAATTTGAACTGGGGATCCACATTTAGACAGTTTTTTGGTGCGCAACACAGCCCTCGTTTAAGTGAATTGCTTTCACCTGCTCTGCTGTTGGACTGCTGTGCGGAGTCGAGTGTGCGCAACAGGGCATATCTCCGCCAAGCCAGGGTGACCTACCCAGGCCCATGAAATTCATATGCAGGCATAGTAGCCAATTAGAATGAAATCTGCAAAAACTGACTCATATACTGATACAGAACCATATTGGCTATATATTATCGCTGTCGGGTGGAAATCTTGTATGTTCCTTTTTTATTATTATTTAAAAACAATAAAAAATCATGAAAATAGCCAATCTACAAGCTGTAATTATTAATAATTAAGAAATACTATATTTTAAAGAGTGAAAAATCAACTAAAGTCATTATTAGTGCAAGTTCAATCACATTTCATTTGAATGAAAATAAATTGTGGGGAAAATACATAAAATCTCTAATCTGTGAATCTAATGTGATTTATTATCACCTGTCTATACTTTTACATTTATGCCCCCCCCCCCCCATTTTTTTTTTTTTTAAAAGACTTTAAAAAGACTCGAGACTTGACTCGGACTCGACCCTCAAAGACTTGACTCGGACTCGACTCGACTCAACCCTCAAAGACTTGAGACTCGACTCGACTCGAGCCTCAAAGACCCGAGACTTGACTCGGACTCGACTCGACTCAACCCTCAAAGACTTGAGACTTGACTCGACTCGAGCCTCAAAGACTTGAGACTTGACTCGGACTCGAGCTCAGAGACTCGTGGACATCTCTGCCAGCAACCTTGAGAAGCAACTAATGACATCATATGCACATAAAAAAAGACAAATGTTTTAAAGTGGTCCACTCGAGCAGTGTGTCAGACTAGTAAAGTTGGAATTCCCTTTCATTGCATTGCCATGTTATATTATGTGCCATGATGCCCACAGCATCCATTGCCCACCTTCATGCCCATGAGAGCACTGCCCTTGCGGAAGTGTCCTTTGGCCCAGTCTGGGAACAGCTGGATGGAGCGTTCTGCGTCGCCCAGGGCCTGAGGGTACAGATCCAGACAGCTGTAGCAGTACGAGCGGTTCCCGAAAAACCTAGTTGGTGAAGACACACAAAAAGACACACGCCTGTTCTAGCCAGTGGTGGACAAAGGACTCAAACTGTTTACTTAAGTAAAAGTATCAATACTGCAATATAGAAATACTCTGTTATAAGTAAAAGTCCAGAATTCAAAATGTACTTAGTAAAAGTACAAAAGTATTGGTATCAAAATACCAAAAGTAAAAGTACTCATTATGCAAAATGTCCCATTTCACATTTTCAAATGTATGAAAATAGCAGATCTACAAGCTCACACTGAGCTTGTAGATCTGCCTTAACCCTAACCCTGTACTTAGTTACTTTCCACCACTGGTTCTAGCTGCCCATGTGACCTGTGTGTTTGTCATAAGCATGTCATGACCCCCCAGGTTGACCTACCTGTAATCTTTGGGGTCATATTTGATGGCCTCTGTAAACATGCTGGCTGCCTGGGAGTACTGTCCCTCCTGAACCAGCTTGATCCCTTTTTCTGCACCACAAAAACACACAAAAACATTTCAGCTCAATGTATGCTCCGTCGTTCGCTTGTCGACAGAACAAATCTACAAGCACACTTATCTAATCTACAAGCACACTTATGGATTTGGTGTTGCCGTCGCTGCGATGAAGTACATATTAAGCATAAAGCCTGATTCAATCAATTCTCCAGTTCTAGGCAACATAGAAGGGGGGACTTTTTTCTTAGTTCCACACAACAGCTCTAAGGTATATTTTTATGACATGGTTCAATGTTGAAAATGAGTGGTATTCCCCTTTAACTTAGTCAGGTTGTCCATGGGGCTCAGGTCTCTTCTTCTTACTGTATGTTTGTATAAAGGAGGGGGGGGCTGGGAGTTTAAGACTGTAATCAATCATTCTTCAACAGTTTGTTTCAATTTTAATAAAGACTTATTGTCTGGTAGTTTGTGTGACTCCTCACCTGTCAATGAGGCACTTCTCTTACTCACAGTGTCTGATCCATTCATCTGGAAGACAGTAGTGACCATTGTTATTATCAGCTCATATTCACAGCCACACTACTGCCTTTGATAAATTACTTCTTTCTCTTTATTATCCCGCCTTGTCCCAGGCTGCTTCTACAGACCTATTTTACAAAAAAACAATTATCTAAACTCCTGTCTCAAGTCAAGTGATAACTTGAGTAATGACAAATGAGCAATAACAAATGAACCCTGACTACATAGTTTAAAAACTGTACAAGTGTTAACAACAGCTCAGCATTATCCAGCACATGTAGGCGTTTTGTTTTTTCTGGGCAGCGGATGTCTTCTTTTTCCTAGTAGCAAAGGACATACACACTTGACGTCTTTCCATGACTCAAGCAGTTCATATGCCTTAGGTAATGCAATGCGTTAAGGGGCCAAGCTATACTGAACAACCAGCGGTGGAAAATGTACTTTGTAAGTAAATTTGTTACTTAAGTAAAAGTATCAATAGTGCAATGTAGAGATACTCTCTGTTACAAGTAAAAGTCCGGAATTCAAAATGTACTTGAGTAAAAGTGTACTTAAAATGTACTTACAGTACCAAAAGTAGAAGGTACTCATTATGTAGCATGTCCCATTTCAAGTTCTAAAATGTACAAAAATCTTTTGAAAATAGCAGATCTACAAGCTCACAATGCGTTGCATCACGACGCATTGTGAGCTTATAGATCTGCTATTTTCAAATGGCCGAAATGTATATAGTGCTGAAGTGGTTAGTGTATGTCTTGTAATAATAATCAAAATCTACAAAGAAACTAGTAACTAAAGTTTTCAAATAATTGTAGTGGAGTAAAAGTACAATATTTGCCTCTGAGATGTAATGGAGTAGAAGTACAAGTACACAAAATTGGATATACTCAAGTAGCCTCAAGTACAGTACTTGAGTAAATGTATTTAGTTACTTTCCATCACTGCTGCTCGGCATATCCAGCACATGTCGGCGTTTTTGTTTTTGTTCAGTTTTTCTGTCTTCTTTTTCATAGTGGCAAAGAACATACAAAGCTGACGTTCAAGCAGTTCATTGGCCTTTGGTAATGCACTGCGTTAAGGGGCCAAGCTATACTGTACGACTGAAATAAAAGTAGGCCAAACGAAGACAAGAATTCCAACAAGCATTTTTCATGCCTCCACAGTGCAGAGTCCATCTTTGCTTGTGTTAGACTCGCCCCCTGCTAGAGAGCAGCTAACAACAAGACAAGAGGACATGATTCAGCCTGAGGGATCACTCTCTGCTCAGTCAGGTTCAGCCTGAGGGATCACTCTCTGCTCAGTCAGGACATCACTTCAAAATGCCTCCAGTTACAGACAGTGGTAGAAAGTAACTAAGTACATTTACTTAAGTACTGTACTTAAAGGGGAATTTTGGACCACGCTTTTGTTACCTTTTCTATGATGTTATGATATCTTAGGATGAATGGTAAGAGTAAAAAAATCTCATAACTCCATCCCGGTGCCGCCACAGCTTAAAACATGCACCAATAGGCCTTGCATTAGATCACTTATTTTAATAGCTTTTTTTTGTTTGTTTTTGGTGAGATCTGACGTTCATAGTGACAGAACACTATGCAACCAAAAAAAACTGGAAGTCTGGCTAGACGAGATTGAAATCTCGTCTAGCTAGACTTCCGTTTTGTTTGTTTTTTGCATAGTGTTCTGTCACTATGAACGTCAGATCTCACAAAAATCCAAAATTTCCCTTTAAGTGCAATTTTGTGGTATTTGTACTTTACTTGAGTATCTCCGATTTCCAATACTTTTACTTCTACTCCACTACATCTCAGAGGCAAATATTTTACTTTTACTCCACTACAATTATTTGAAAACTTTAGTTACTAGTTACTTTTCAGATATAAATCGTTATATTATAAAACATACATTAACCACTTCAGCCCTATTTTATACCTATAGGATATTTGAAAATAGCCGATCCACAAGCTCACAACGCGTCATATTGCGACGCGTTGTGAGCTTGTGGATCGGCTATTTTTACTTTTACTTTTGGTATTTTAAGTATATTTTGATGCCAATACTTTTGTTCTTTTACTCAAGTAACATTTTCAACACAGGCCTTTGACTAGTAAGAAGTATTTTTATATTGTGGTATTGCTACTTTTACTTAAGTAACATTTCTGAGTACTTCTTCCACCACGGGACAGGATTCAGCCTGAGGGATCACTCTCAGCTCCTGATTCAACAGCTCAGTCAGGCCATCACAGAGTTACAAAAGAGCCTTTGTCCTTCAGAGTGATCAACCCCCTGAACAGAAAATGTGATATTTGGGTTTCCCCTCAGTGTATTCATTTGTAATTATACTGTTATTGTAGACAATTTTCTGGCAATGATTGACCATACAAAAATGTTTCTTCTATCCCACAATATGAGATCAGCATGTATATTCACCTCTCCTCTCCTCGCCTCGTTCTCCTTGTTCTCTTTGGAGCGGCGGTTCGAGCCTTTGGGTTTGATATGGCTAGCAGCGTTAGCAAAGAAGGCACTGCTTATGTCCCACTCTGGTTCCTACGGGGAGACAGAAGAAAACACTTTGTTATCCACTTTAAACCTGACCTCCTTATTTGGAAATGTCATTATAGGTGAACATGTATAAATAAATAAATCTAAAACTTTTTCAAAATGAGTGAAATGGTGAAGCATAAAATGCGACGCAAGGCGTGTTCATGTTTCGGTACCCAGCTGGGTTATTCATGGTTGATATAGTCTATCTCTCTCCAAAAATGTGTGAAGAGGACGCACGTAGACATACAGTACCTCTTCAGTGGGTCGTCTGGCTTGGGTCTTCTGGGGCCCTCTGGTAGCTGGAGGAGCTATGGCTGGAGCAGGGACACATTTAATGGCCGGTCGCTCCACTTTTTGGACCTCTTTCACCGGTTCTACGGCAGCTTCTGCCTCGGAGTCACTCCCATCCAGTCCAGAGTCTGCAGCTCCATCTTCATCATCGTCACTATCATCGTCATCGTCCTCCTGTTGTGCAGCAGGCCAGACATTATGAGTAGAACCAGAGGACAGGCCCATGAGAAGACATTATGAGTAGAACCAGAGGACAGGTCCATGAGAAGACATTATGAGTAGAACCAGAGGACAGGCCCATGTAGAGACAAGACATTATGAGTAGAACCAGAGTAAAGAGAAGACATTATGAGTAGAACCAGAGGACAGGTCCATGAGAAGACATTATGAGTAGAACCAGAGGACAGGTCCATGTAGAGACAAGACATTATGAGTAGAACCAGAGGACAGGTCCATGAGAAGACATTATGAGTAGAACCAGAGGACAGGCCCATGTAGAGACATTATGAGTAGAACCAGAGGACAGGTCCATGTAGAGACAAGACATTATGAGTAGAACCAGAGGACAGGTCCATGTAGAGACAAGACATTATGAGTAGAACCAGAGGACAGGTCCATGAGAAGACATTATGAGTAGAACCAGAGGACAGGTCCATGTAGAGACAAGACATTATGAGTAGAACCAGAGGACAGGTCCATGTAGAGACAAGACATTATGAGTAGAACCAGAGGACAGTGCTGTGGGGTAGCATTGGGCTAACAGTATATGAATGACTTAACGCATTTAAACTGGGAACGCATCTGCATAACCACTTAAACCATTATTTTATACTTTGGCTATTCAAAAATATATAGCAGATATACAGCAGATCTGCAATTTTCTTTTAAATTGTGGAAGGTTTTTGCAAATCTTTGAATAAATATATATTTTTAAAGCGAACATTTGTAACTCAAATCTTTGCTTCTGGTGGGGGTCCCCGGAACAACATATTTTGAGATGGGGGTCCGTGGCCAAATGCATATCATTTTGGGAGGTCCTTGACATGAAAAAGGTTTGAGAACCACTGATATAGCAACATAGGTTTTTTTTTTTTTTTTAATCTGTTTTGAACCCGGGTCTCCCAAGTTGGGAGACCAAACATCCGTTTTGCTTATGAGCTTCAGGCGTTACTACACGTCAAACAGTAGGTGTCCTACCCGACACCAGGGTCGAGATTTCTCAATTGAAGAGTAGCAACAACTGCAGAAGTACTAGTTATATTGTATTAACATACTCAAATTTTTTATTAGGCAAAAGAATGTAAAACAACACAGTTACATTTATAATACTTTTGTCTAAAAAGTCAGACCAAAAAAGTCCTTGCATATAATTCAAATAACCTTTTATTAATTAAAAAGTTCCAGATTGCAACTTTAAAAGTGATAGCACAATATTTCTGGACCAAACGGAAATGTGAATTATGTCTCACTGGGAAAGTACATCTCTCACAGTTTTTCTGTGAACTTCCTTAATTTGACAGTTGGTCATGCTCCAGTTTAAAAGGGGAAGAAGACACAGAGGGAAACAGACAGGACATGATTTTAGATCATCATTTTCTTTAACATTGTGAAAAGAAAAGCTTTGAAAATAAGGATATTTTCAACATCCCAAATGATGTTTCTCACACACACACACACACACACACACACACACCCCCCCCCCCCCCCCCACACACCCCCCCCCCATGAAAAAAGGCCATGTTCTGTGATTATTGAATTACCTGATCAGCATTCCCACTCGGTTTAACCTGCTCCTTCTTCTTCTTACGTGCCCGACGCCGCTGAAACACAATTTGTATTTTTACACCCACACACACACACACACACACACACATACAAATGTAACATAACTGCTTCGACCACATACATTATATTCTTTACCTCTGTGTGAACTTGATTCCCTGATATGATATGCAAATTGTGAAGGCTGTAAAAGTCACAAGCGTGTGTGTGTGTGCGCGTGTGTGTGTGTGCGCGCGCGTGTGTGTGTTCACCTTTCTCTTGGCTCTGCGCCGCTCTGCTCGCCGTTTCACTTTCTCCTCCTCGCTCAGACCCTCCTCCCCATTCAGTGTGTCCTGCACACACACACACACACACACACACACACACACACACACACACACACACACACACACACACACACACACACACACACACACACACACACACACACACACACACACACACACACACACACACACACACACACACACACACACACACACAGTCAACATTTTAAAATGTTATATTGTATATTCTCTGTGCAGAATGACAGGTTCTACACTAATATGGTAATACTGTAATTCATTCATATTGTAGTGAGTGGTTTCCTGCAGTGTTGATTTCGTCGACTAAAACTATTTACCTGTGACAGAGTGTTTACCTGTGACAGAGTGTTTACCTGTGACAGAGTGTTTACCTGTGACAGAGTGTTTACCTGTGACAGAGTGTTTACCTGTGACAGAGTGTTTACCTGTGACAGAGAGTTTACCTGTGACAGAGTGTTACCTGTGACAGAGTGTTACCTGTGACAGAGTGTGACAGAGTGTTACCTGTGACAGAGTGTTACCTGTGACAGACTGTTACCTGTGACAGAGTGTGACAGAGTGTTTACCTGTGACAGAGTGTTACCCGTGACAGAGTGTGACAGAGTGTTACCTGTGACAGAGTGTGACAGAGTGTTACCTGTGACAGAGTGTGACAGAGTGTTACCTGTGACAGAGTGTGACAGAGTGTTCACCTGTGACAGAGTGTGACAGAGTGTGACAGAGTGTGACAGAGTGTGACAGAGTGTGACAGAGTGTGACAGAGTGATTACCTGTGAGAGTGTGACAGAGTGTGACAGAGTGTGACAGAGTGTGACAGAGTGATTACCTGTGAGAGTGTGACAGAGTGTGACAGAGTGTGACAGAGTGTGACAGAGTGTGACAGAGTGTGACAGAGTGATTACCTGTGACAGAGTGTGACAGAGTGTGACAGAGTGATTACCTGTGACAGAGTGTGACAGAGTGTGACAGAGTGTGACAGAGTGTTACCTGTGACAGAGTGTGACAGAGTGTTACCTGTGACAGAGTGTGACAGAGTGTTCACCTGTGACAGAGTGTGACAGAGTGTGACAGAGTGTGACAGAGTGATTACCTGTGACAGAGTGTGACAGAGTGTGACAGAGTGTGACAGAGTGTGACAGAGTGTGACAGAGTGTGACAGAGTGCTTACCTGTGACAGAGTGTGACAGAGTGTGACAGAGTGTTACCTGTGACAGAGTGTGACAGAGTGTGACAGAGTGATTACCTGTGACAGAGTGGCCTCATGTAGGACAGGTTCATGGGTAGCAGCGCCGCAGTCCATCTCCTGCTGGACAGGGGGGCCTGTTGGAGAAAACACACCACGTCACATCAAAGTGTAAGAGCACAAATGCAACAAAATGGACCATTTGGTTACATTTGTCCACCATCAATCATTTAGCTGGGGGGCCCTGGAACCCCCTCAAGGACCCCCGAGGCTCCCAGGCCCAGTCCTTTGTTCTTCTAGCAGTGGTTCTCAACCTTTTTCATATCAAGGTCCATTATTTATTCAGCATTTGAGCCACAGAACCAGCATTGGATGACATTCAGACTCTCAGACCCAAAACATAGAATATTTCTTCTACTTTCTCTAATTGTGTAGAGTTCTTGTAAATTAAGTAATGCAGATGTTTAACAACAATTTACCAAACATTTGGTTTCATTTTACACTCTCAAGAGCTAAAGATCTATAAGGGTCCATTTGGTTACCAACTCTCCCATCATTTAGCTGGGGACCACCTGGAACCCCCTCAAGGACCACTGGTGGTCCCAGGACCACTGGTTGAGAACCAGTGTAAAAATACAGAACAGTCTGAAGTCACAGCGAGGTCACAGGTCAAAGGCTCTATGCACAAGGGCTGAGCAATACATTGAAAGTCATCAGAAATCACCATTTTATGTTTAAGAATTACACTATGCCATTGTGAAACTTGGCACTTCATTCAAACATGTAATTTGGTCAGCGGTCAGCGGTCACATTACACAAGGCTTATTGACCAGAACATTGTACAACCATCTCACCCCATGCTCACAGAGAACACAATAAACCAACCACAAGAGAACATTACAAATACCATTATGACCAAAACATGTGGCACTGATAAACATAGAGAGACTTTAAGAAAAGAAAATATCCCTCAAATATCATCATTATCAATACTTGTAATTAATAACCATGGTTACAGTGTTAAGCAACACTAGTTGTGATCATGGTTTTAGCCGCTACAGTGCGGCTCTGCTGTGAACTCTGTGAAACATGCTGTGAACTCTGTGAAACATGCTGTGAACTCCAACAACGCTTACATTCATTAATCCATTAAGACCAGGAACGCATCTGTGTATCATTTTTAGATTTCTTTGGCTATTCAAAAATTGCAGATCTACAAGCTCATAGCGAGTGCCTCGCTATGAGCTTTTCTTTGTATTCGTGAAAATGTGTGCAAATCTTATATATATTTTTAAAGCGAATATTTTTAAATCAAATCTTTGCTTCTAGGGGGGTTCTTCCTGGAACCAAATATTTAGAGATGGGGGTCCACGGCCAAATACATGTTATTTTGTTTGGGTGGGCTTTGACATGAAAAAGCAACATTTATTTCCAAAAAACTGTTAGGATTTAGAAGACATTTGTAGAATCCCTCAGAAGCAAAGATTTGAGTTAGAAATATTTGCTTTAAAAAATATGTATATTCAAAGATTTGCACAAACGTTTTTTCAAAAAAGAAAATAGCAGATGTACAAGCTCATAGCGCGGGCACTCGTTGCTGCGCTATGAGCTTGTATATCTGCTATTTATATCTGCTATTTTATAGCCAAAGAAATCAAAAAATGACAGATGCGTTCCCGGTCTTAATGGGTTACAGCGCTACTCAACCCGCGGCCCGCATGCGGCCCCAACGCAGCGTCTTGGCGGCCCCTCAATGTCAAACCAATTTTTTTTTTTTTATAAATAAATAAATATACATTTCCGTTCAAATATATGGGTTGCTACATTTTTTTTCAAAAACAAACATCAATTGTTACAGTTATAATGCATAGTTTTCTATGCATTTCGGGTTTTTGGGGGGGTTTGACCCCCATTTTTTCCCGGCCGCGCGGCTTTGCCCAGGATAGGTGTCCCTTATTTCAATCTCTGGGAGTTGGCAACCCTAACCTTGCCATACCTTAGCTTTTGCTGAACTGATGCCACTGGACATACACACAAAATAAACAGCTACAGTGAAAAGAATATGATGTCAAAATGTACATTTTCTTATAACAATAACAATGCGTAGTGTGTGTTACAAAATCGAAAAATCCAAAATAGGACCGTCATTTTTAGCTTGCGGCCCCTTGGACTTTTGGTATTTTGCTGAGTGGCCCCTGAGCCATCTTAAGTTGAGTAGCCCTGGGTTAAATGAACGATGTTCTTCACACACAGCTTGACCCATACATGTTGTATGCTGTATCCTAAGCATTCTGAACCACTTCAAAGTTCAGGGCATGAAGTGGCTAAGAATGCTAAGTACATACAGTAGGGTTTAAGTCTTTGACCAGAGTCCCCCAGGGGTTAGTCTCTCCAGACAGACAACAATTCCACAACTTGTTCATATCAAGGACCCCCAAAAGGATATGTATTTGTCCGCCAAGCCCCCCATCTCTAAATATGTTGTTCCAGGTCCCCCACAAGCAAATATTTGAGTTAAAAAGGTTCGCTTTAAAAATATAGATAATATAAGATTCAGAGAGAAATATATAATAATAATAAATATATAATATAATTATATTATATATTGCAAAAATGTTCATGATAAAAAAAAGATCAAGCTCATAGCATGGCACTTGGTGCCGCGCTATGAGCTTGTAGATCTAGAATTGTAGATCTAGAATTAGACAGTGTAGAATGAGACAGTGAGAGGGTACATGTGATCCGCGATAGAGCAGGCAACTCCTATTTTGCCTCTACCTATACCGCAAAAACCTTTCATTGGTTGCCAGCAGAATCAGGTAAATCACAAAGGAACCGTATCTTCCTACAAAAGAGAGAGGTTCAGCGTGAGCTGAAAGTAGGCTACAGCTTAAGAAGAACAGGCTGTTCCATTCAACACAGCTCATCCTTCAAGTAGCCTGACCTACACTAACAGTAACATCAACCTCGGAAAAGTCTAACTCTGTGGCTCTTGTGTTGTAGTTACTTACGAAGGCCTAAGTATCTACCTAAGCACATGAATGAACCCCAAACACAGTGGTTCTCAACCTGTGGACCGGACCCCCACACATGATTGGGGGGGGGGTGCCCAGATGACAGTAAAGTGACAATTTAACTACCTTTAAGACCTTTTTACCTAAAAGAATTATCACTTTACTATAAGAACTGGTCAAACATTGGCCAAATTGTCAAATAATATAAGAAAAGGGTAAAACATATGAAAATAGCAGATCTACAAGCTCACAGCGTTGTGAGCTTGTAGATCTGCTATTTTCACAATATTTACCTGGGGTAAAATTTGGGGGGGGTCGCGGCCGGAAAAGGTTGAGAACGACTGCCCTAGCGTACATATTCTGGGGGTGAACAATTGCCGAAAATAGACGATCTACTAGAGGTGCCCTTACCATTCAATTCCATAACGATTCACCAGGTAACGATTCAATTCCATAACGATTCACCAGGTAACGATTCAATTCCATAACGATTCACCAGGTAACGATTCAATTCCATTAAGATTCACCTTGTAATAATTCGATTCGATTCAACGATGCATCGCGATGATGCATCACACTTTTCTATATTACTGCACAACATGGCAACTTTTTCATCAGTCAATACAAGCATCATATCTACAGAACAACAAACATCTGGCTGCTGCTCTGTGCAATTAGCAATATGCAAAATATTAATAATAAATTAAAACATAAAAAAATAAGAATAGATTTTGGACATTTGTGAATCGATTCATAATCATTCATGTCCGCATCGCGATTAATCTATGAATCGATTATTTTTGACACCACTACGATCTACAAGCTCACGCCGCGGCACACCAAAGGGGTTTGGTGTAGAGGGAAAAAAGGAATAGACAACGTATAGAGCCCTGGGAGACCCTGGTCAACTAAGGCTCTGTTGTCCACTGATATGACATTAAGGTTCTGTTGTTACTGTGACATATTACAGTCATATCAGTCACTGATATGACATTAAGGTTCTGTTGTTACTGTGACATATTACAGTCATATCAGTCACTGATATGACATTAAGGTTCTGTTGTTACTGTGACATATTACAGTCATATCAGTCACTGATATGACATTAAGGTTCTGTTGTTACTGTGACATATTACAGTCATATCATTCAGTCACTGATATGACATTGACTACAACCTGAGAGGACAGAAAATACAGAATACAGAAAGAAATTTAAGGGATATTTTCTAGATGAACGATAAACTTCATTATATAAAAGTGTGCTTCATCTGAAGGAGGTGATTTACAGTAAAGCTAAAAGCTCTCCAGGCCTAGCCTACGTCTATGAGCAGATGACAAACTTCAAACGGCGCAGACAGGAAATATTACCAATAGACTGTTTATAATGGCAAAGACCGCCTCTATTCATATTTTTCTATTGAATCACAAACTGTCATAACCTCTTACAGTTGAATGGTAAAATCTAAATGATCCATGATAATTGGGTGGGGCCAGGAAAAGATGATGTCATGAGTTCCTTGCAAAAAGCCCCATCTGATCTGAACAACACAAACGCACAAAGAACACAAACTACTTAAGTTAAGGGTCAGACCAACTCCAGCTCTATGCCACTCTTTGGTCAAAAGGGGGGGGGGGGGGGGGGGATGTTTACTCTGCTGATTTTTCCACTGCCCTAGGCCTGACTCTCTCAGATCTGAACTAGGTGGTAAAAGTACTCAAATTATTTACTTAAGTAAAAGTATCAATACTGTAATATAGAAATACCCAGTTACAGGTAAAAGTCCGGAATTCAAAATGTACTTTAGTAAAAGTACAAAAGTATTGGTATCAACATTTACTTAAAAGTACGAAAAGTAAAAGTACTCATTATGCAGAATGTCCCAAGTTTTCTAACATAAAATTTTTACAAATGTTTTGAAAATAGACGATCTACAAGCTCGCAATGCGACGCATTGTGAGCTTGTAGATCGGCTATTTTCAAATGGCCGAAATGTATATAGGGCTGAAGTGGTTAATGTATGTTTTGTAATAATAATCCAAATCTACAAAGTAACTAAAGTTTTCAAATAATTGCAGTGGGGTAAAAGTACAATATTTGCCTCTGAGATGTAGTGGGGTAGAAGTAAAAGTACTGAAAACTGGAAATACTCCAATAAAGTAAATACCTTGAATTTGTACTTAAGTACAGTACTTGAGTAAATGTACTTAGTTACTTTACACCACTGGCTATATCAGAACACACAGTGTCTTTTCTCAAGCAATTTCAGCCGCTGAATATGGACATAAAAAACAATCAGCGTTCTCTGGACTGGAAGGGCGTGTTTAGTAGCTGGGAGATCCAGAACCAGAACACAGCAGTTGACTTTAGCTCCTCCCTCATGGGATGGAGAGCCCAATCACAAAGGGAAGATCCAAAACACAGTCAAATCCTTAGTGTACATGTATCCTTAGTGTACATGTATCCCATTCAATCCGGGGACGTATCTCTTGTCATTTTACATTTCTTTGGCAATTTTCAAAAAATCTTGAAAATGTTTGCAAATCTCTGAATATATATTTTTAAAGCAAACCTTTTTAACTCAAATCTTTGCTTCTGGGGGATTCTACAAATGTCTTCTAAAGGCTATGTTGCTATATATTATGTGGTTTTCAAACTTTTTCATGTCAAGGACCCCCAAGACGATACGTATATATTTGGCCGCGGACCCCCATCTCAAAATATGTTGTTACAGGGACCCCCCTAGAAGCAAAGACTTGAGATAAAAATGTGTCGTCTTAAAAACATATATATTCAAAGATTTGCACAAATTTTCATGATTTTTCTAAAATAGCAGATCTACAAGCTTGTAGCGCTATGAGCTTGTATATCTGCTATTTTTTAATAGCCAAAGTGTAAGATAATGGTTAAAGTGGTTGCACAGATGCGTTCGCAGTTTTAACGGGTTAACTCAGAATTGTGTATAAATGGAACCAAATGCTCTCTCAGGGGAATTCACATTAAGGTTACTGTGTGCAGGCAGGAAGCAGAATAGTGTCAAGTTTCTTTCTGCTCAGCCAGAGATTTCCTCCTGACGAGGACAAAGTGACACATTGGTACTCAGCCCATGACGCATCTCACAAGACAATGATGGGGTAATCACAGCTCTCCTGGCCTCATGCAGTGTGTGGGCCTATCACAGCTCTCCTGGCCTCATGCAGTGTGTGGGCCTATCACAGCTCTCCTGGCCTCATGCAGTGTGTGGGCCTATCACAGCTCTCCTGGCCTCATGCAGTGTGTGGGCCTATCACAGCTCTCCTGGCCTCATGCAGTGTGTGGGCCTATCACAGCTCTCCTGGCCTCATGCAGTGTGTGGGCCTATCACAGCTCTCCTGGCCTCATGCAGTGTGTGGGCCTATCACAGCTCTCCTGGCCTCATGCAGTGTGTGGGCCTATCACAGCTCTCCTGGCCTCATGCAGTGTGTGGGCCTATCTGTGAACGCCACTTCCGTTTCGTTCTCTCACCTCGGTCTGCCTCAGTCTAAGATTACAGTCATGACATGCAAAAAAAACCTGAAATAATTATGACTCAAAACAAAGATGACCAAGATTCATTTAAATCTTCACGTCAACAATAGGGCTGTACAATTAATAAAAATGAATACAAAAATTGTGGTTTTATGTTTCACAATTATGTAAAAACGTAGTAAAACGTAGTCATTATTTTAAACTTCTTGTTTTGTCAGCTATAACATATAACATTGTACAACCCATCTCCCCATCCATCAGGATCACAATAAACACTAAATCAGAGGCCATTACGTGCCATTTGCTCTACAAGCTCACAAAGCGTCACAATGTGATGTGTTGTGAGCCTGTAGATCGAAAAAAAAATTGCTATTTTTTCAAATGTTTTGAAAATGTTTGCCTACAATGACATGGACGCCTATTTTGAAAATGGTTTTAGTATATTTGCAAAATGTGTTTAGTCATTATTGTGTAGCCTAGGCCCTCGTCCATTCAATCCGGGAATGTATCTGTGTCATTTTAGATTTTAGCTATAACCATTATTTTATACTTTGGCTATTCAAAAATAGCAGATCTACAAGCTCATACATAGCGTGGCACTTAATGAGCTTGTAGATCTGCTACTTCTTTTTTCTTTTCTTTTTTTTAAATGTGTGCAAATCTTTGAATATATATATTTTAAAGCGAACATTTGTAACTCAAATCTTTGCTTCTGGGGGGTCAATGGAACTAAATATTTTGAGATGGGGGTCAGCAGCTAAATACATCATTTTGGGAGTCCTTGACATGAAAAGGTTTGAGCACCACTGATAGAGCAACATACGTTTTCCAGAAACCTGTTAGAAGACATTTGTAGATGGGCTACTAGGCTAGTCAACACCCAACATCGCACCAACCAACGCGCCCCACCGCTCTATGTTCACTTTCCTGCACCAGGGGGGCCACAGCTGTAGACTTGAGTAAACACAGTGGCTCCTGTCCCCCCCGGCCATGAGATAAGAGTCTCCAACCATATTGATTTGACAGGGGAAGGAATTCCAGCTGTCCACGCCTGGCCCACTAGGCTACTTGAATGTCTAGGAGGCACAAGTGCTACAAAAGAAGCAATCAGGCTTTTCTTCCATCTTCATCACAATGGAATGTGTGTCCTTAACAAATAAATGATCCATGATCTGTGGACAAAAGAATCTTTGTCCTCTTTTACTTCCCCTTCAGAAGTACGGCTAAATTAGTGTCGAGCTGAAAGGTGAAACCTTTCCACAGGAATGCAAAATACAGCAACATTACAGTATCACCACCAGACCCCAAACTGTACCTCCTCCAGACCCCAAACTGTACCTCCTCATCTGTACCTCCTCATCTGTACCTCCTCATCTGCTTACAGAGACCCTCCAAGGAGAAGACGTCTCTACATTAAACATGTCATAAATCTCACAGCCAGAGTCAAACAAAATAAATCAGTGGTCTGAACAAAAGTGACTATAGTGCTTTCATGCACGACTAGTTAAACATCCTTTTAGTGCATTATTACAGGCTAATAAACTGACAAATCAAAGCTGGCCATTTAAAAACAAAGCATTGCAATGCAAAGGAGCTCCAAGGCTCACAAAGGGCATCAGACATCAAGGAATCATAGCGGTATCTTGTAAACATCAAAGTTTGGGGAGGGGGACCTGAAAGGAGTTCTATACTAGCTGCCTGGAAGGAACCACCTTTATGCTCTAACTTGTCCTCTACTAGCCTATGTCTAACAGTCTGAAAAACGTGACATGAAAAAGGAACTACAACTAACGGTAGTCTGCTAGAAACGCTCTTCACTGTAAACATTTAACATGCAAATGGTAACAGACATGCAAACACATGAATGAATCGCAGCCACTGATGTGGTTTTAAGAATGACTCATTATAATAGAACCTGTTCCACACGGTGTCTCAACACATGTAAACAAATAGAACACATGACGCTATGTATGGCTCCTATTGGCCAATCAGTGTCTCTCAAATAATGACTCAACTTAAAGCTGCAATCCAGAACTGATTTTAATGAATAAAACATTATTTAACCAATCTGTATGATAGAGCATGTTAAAACAATATAACTAGGACTCCATACTCTTTCATTGACTCATTTAGGACAGCTTCTGGTTGGTAAGTAGTTCTGCCTGAGGCCTTAAGATCCTATATCTCTCCTGGACAAGAGGGATTCCCTCTTGAGAGAGCAGGAGAAGTTTGCTCTCCGGGGAGTCCAGGGTTCAAATCCCGGGTCGGACATGAAACTTACAGACTGCAGCTAAATTGGGGCCTGTTTGGTTTGGTTTGGTATGGATCTGCTCTAGCAACCTATTGGACACACTGTTATGAAAACAACATTCAATAATAGCCTGGACAATTCCCCACATTCTTATTGTTGGGCTGAGATAATTCAACAACACAGTGTAGCTCTTTGTGGTGGATTAGACAATGTTTTTCGCGGATAAAAAAATATGTTTAGTTGTCTCTCTACACAGTCAAATGTTCACTGTCATTTAACTCAGTGGTTCTCAACCTTTTCATGACCCCCCAAAAATAATCACATTTGAACTGGGGACCCCCAAAAATAATGATATTTGAACTGGGGACCCCCAAAAATAATGATATTTGAACTGGGGACCCCCAGCTTGACAAGCACAGTAGAGTAAAAAATACCACAAAATTGTACTTACAGTACAGTACTTGAGTAAATGTACGTAGTTACTTTACACTAAATTGGGTCCTTGAAATGAAAAGTTTGACTGACTGGTCTAAACTTGTTACAATGTAACTCTTGACAGTGTAACAACAAATGTAACCAAATGGACACTTAGGGTCCGTTTGGTTACATTACACTCTGAGTTATGAGTAGAACTGGTCTAACTAGAGCAGGGTGTAGTTGTTTAGTTCGCAGCCATCAGTGTGTAAAGTAACACATTTACACTTAAGTCAAACATGTAGCTGGTCTAACTCGTTACAATGTAACTGTTGAGAGTGTAACACATGTAACCAAACGGACACTGTACGGGTCCATTTGGTTACATTACGATTACACTCTGATCACAGTTGGATCAGAGTGTAATGTAACCAAACGGTTACAAATGTAACCTAACGGACACTCAACGGGTCCATTTGGTTACATTAAGTTGGATCAGAGTGTAATGTAACCAAACGGATCATCCATGATAAACTCCAGCAGGGTGTAGTTAGTTAGTGTAGTGTCAGGGTGTAGTTAGTTAGTTAGTCAGGGTGTAGTTAGTAGTTAGTTAGTTAGTCAGGGTGTAGTTAGTAGTTAGTTAGTCGTTGATGAAGTTCAACGGAATTAGCTTTAGTTTCACTAAATGATGAAGTCAAACTTTTACCAACGGATCCGTTTTACAGCAGAACGTTTCCTCTCCCACAGAACCTCAACCCAGGCTGTTCTATAGTATTATATATTATATATTATATATTATTATCAGTGACATTATGAACACTTTAAACGGAACCAACACGTTTCTTTTCTCTGTTTAGATGGTGAACTGGTTGGTGAAAGTATCTCAACTCTGTGGAGAAAAGTCTGTTCATAAAGTAGTTCTTTTCTTACCGCTCCACCGTCCTAAGAGCCGGATCATGTCTCTGGTGAACCTCATCAGAACCATCCATCCAGCATAGTGGTCTTTAGAGGTAGTTAGAGTTAAAAGATGTTTTTATCTTTGTTTTATTAGGATTCTAAAACATGGGACTTTTGGGTGAATCTGTTTAATCTGCGGGAATCTTTCTGCTGGTTGTCGCTTCCTCCTCCTGAGATGACGTCACTGACGTTACCACTCTGCCGTCCCATGGTCCGGAGGGACGGCCACCGCGCTGTGATTGGCTGGTCTGGTTGCCGTTGGCAACTGATTGCGTAAATGTGTTTATCAGTGGTGGAAAAAGTACTACTAAGTACTTCTTTTTTTTTTACTTAGGTAAAAGTATCAATACTGCAGTGTAGAACATTTCTACACTGCAGTATTGATACTTTTACAAATACTTTTGTGCTTTGACTCAAGTAAATTTTGAATTGAATTGATATGGGTCATTTTGGACCCAATGACCGTCTGGACCTGATTTTTTGCGGACTGTGCCTTTAAGATGCTGCTTAGCGTCCAACCGTCTAAATCCCATAGCCCGGAGGGAGGCTAGTTGGTTTTCTATGAAGAAATAGCCAAGTTTAGGACAAACAACAACAACAACAACAACAACAACAACAACAACACACTACAGGGTGTGTGTGTGTGTGTGTGTGTGTGTGTGTGTGTGTGTGTGTGTGTGTGTGTGTGTGTGTGTGTGTGTGTGTGTGTGTGTGTGTGTGTGTGTGTGTGTGTGTGTGTGTGTGTGTTATGGAGCATCATAAACTTTATTAATTATGTTATGAACAACTGTTAATAAACCATACAAACAGCAGGATACAATACAAACAAAACAGGAAACAAACAAGAAATGAAAATGGTGAAGGTTGGTTAATATCACTAATTTAAATTGAAAAAAATATAATAATTTAAAAAAATAAATACTACAAAATAATATATCCTAAGAAATAATAGATAATAATAAAGTAAAGTCACATGATTGGCAGTAGCTCTGGTCCATAGCGTATGGACCAAAGCTACAGTAGTATATATATATATATATATATATATATATATATATATATATATGTATATATATATATATATATATATATATATATGTGTGATATATATATGTGACTTTACTTTATTATTATCTATTATTTCTTAGGATATATTATTTTGTAGTATTTATTTTTTTAAATTATTATATTTTTTTCAATTTAAATTAGTGATATTAACCAACCTTCACCATTTTCATTTCTTGTTTGTTTCCTGTTTTGTTTGTATTGTATCCTGCTGTTTGTATGGTTTATTAACAGTTGTTCATAACATAATTAATAAAGTTTATGATGCTCCATAACACACACACACACACACACACACACACACACACACACACACACACACACACACACACACACACACACACACACACACACACACACACACACACACACACACACACACACACACACACACCTGTAGTGTGTTGTTGTTGTTGTTGTTGTTGTTGTTGTTGTGTTTGTCCTAAACTTGGCTATTTCTTCATAGAAAACCAAATAGCCTCCCTCCGGGCTATGGGATTTAGACGGTTGGACGGTTGGACATCTTAAAGGCACAGTCCGCAAAAAATCAGGTCCAGACGGTCATTGGGTCCAAAATGACCCATATTATAATCAATGTATTTTTGATAAATATCCTGTTACTCAAGATTTGCGTAATTTAGAAGCTGGTCTTAGATCTGACCAAGATATCAGACCTTGTGTGTATATTGCTGCATCACTCTTCTTATCCCTATATGATAACCAAGTAAGTATTATACTTATTCACATATATACACATATTATTGTATTTGTATTTGTATTGTAGTTGTGATTAGCTGCAGGTCAGTGTACCAGTCAGTGTGGTGTCGGGGGGTACCTTTACGAGCCCGTGCTCAGCAGCCATCAGCTGGGTGAAGTTGAAACTGAATGTCTCCCATGGGATTAGCAAAGGTTTCCTAATGTTGTGGCTTCTCTGTGGATCTCAGATGTCATATTGAATCATGACGTCATATTCATTACTTCAAGTCTTGCCCAAATATGGAGATGTTACAAAATGTTACAAATATTCACAATTCAATGTAGCGCTATAATGATGTGCATAATAATAGAATACCCTGACACAGTCTATAATGATGTGCATAATAGAATACCCTGACACAGTCTAATACCCACTTAGACTATAATACCCACTTCTGGTCAGATGAAGGAGGAGCCAGGCCCGGAGTCAGCCCACAGTGCCTAGAGCCTCCTAGTGTCGCCAACACTTGCTGTTAACATCTCACCTGCCATCCTAAACCCTATAACCCCCTATTTAGCACTGTCTCTTACTCCCCTCAAGAGACAGTGGGATCAGTAGCATGTCTCTTACTCCCCTCAAGAGACAGTGGGATCAGCAGCATGCCACTTGGACACAGACCGGGGTCTGATCAGCCTCGGTCGGGTCGCCTGGAGGAGGGTGTCTCTTGCAAGACCTGAAACACCCAGTGACCCCGGGAAACCACACTGATGATGTGTCCACGTTTGTGCATCAGTAGATGTTTTGTTTACTGTAAAACTCAGGGAGTGAGAGTACCAGTGACAACAACCAGGAACAGACTGGTTGACGACCACGAAGACCGTGGTGACATCTGGAGAGACAGAGGACGGCCGGAGAGACGGCGACCCGGGGTGGAGAGCGTTGGCAGCCCAAACCACTTCTTCTGTGAGGAAGAACCCAAAAGCTACAGACCTGAAACCTGAAATGATGTATAACCTGCAAGGAGGGTTTAAAAATCCATCAAGGCAGAATGAGATGTTCTTTCCCAGCAGCAATGATGACGACGCACAGAAGAATACCCACTTCTGGTCAGACGAAGGAGGAGCCTACTAGTGTCGCCAACACTTGCTGTTAACATCTCACCAGCCACCCTAAACCCTATAACCCTCTATTTAGCAATGTCTCTAACATTTTACTTCAGTCTTCTAACATGGTTTTAATTATGAAGAGAATGATGCATCTGATGTACATTTCATTTCATTTTTTATTTATTATTAAAAAATTAGTACAAAGTTACAAAGTAATATTCCATAATCATGCTGTGATATGTACATTGTTGGTCTTTAGTTAAGTTGAATTCATTGTAACCTATGATGTATGCGTACATTCTGAAACTAAGAAATAAGTATCAAACATTAAGACAATTATCAGTCCTAAAAAATAAATGCTTCATTCTAAACCTAATTCCCTTTGTTATGATGCGTTGTTAGATTGTTTTATATCAATGAGCCATGACTGTAACTGAGGGTCACACAAGGGTTTTGTGCAGCAGTAATCCACCGCAGTCAGTCGTGGTATACAGTCTATCAATACCTTCATGGATGAGCTTTTTAGATGGAAGCCAGGCAGGAGTGTAAATGATTATATTTTTTTATCTCATCAATTCTTTCCTCACTAGCTCTCAGTGTTGATTTATTTCCACTCTTGGCTCAGTCTTAAGTCTATCCTCTATCCTCTATCCTCTATCCTCTATCCTCTATCCTCTTGTCAGATATTTATGTAAACAGAGTGGATTTACACATCAGGGTTGTTGTGACAGTCAGAGAAACATTTTCCCCTCCGACATAATGTTTACATCAGAGAACCTCCCACAGACATAATGTTTACATCAGAGAACCTCCCACAGACATAATGTTTACATCAGAGAACCTCCCACAGACATCATGTTTACATCAGAGAACCTCCCACAGACATCATGTTTACATCAGAGAACCTCCCACAGACATCATGTTTACATCAGAGAACCTCCCACAGACATAATGTTTACATCAGAGAACCTCCCACAGACATAATGTTTACATCAGAGAACCTCCCACAGACATCATGTTTACATCAGAGAACCTCCCACAGACATCATGTTTACATCAGAGAACCTCCCACAGACATCATGTTTACATCAGAGAACCTCCCACAGACATCATGTTTACATCAGAGAACCTCCCACAGACATCATGTTTACATCAGAGATCCTCCCACAGACATCATGTTTACATCAGAGAACCTCCCACAGACATCATGTTTACATCAGAGATCCTCCCACAGACATCATGTTTACATCAGAGATCCTCCCACAGACATAATGTTTACATCAGAGAACCTCCCACAGACATCATGTTTACATCAGAGAACCTCCCACAGACATCATGTTTACATCAGAGAACCTCCCACAGACATCATGTTTACATCAGAGATCCTCCCACAGACATCATGTTTACATCAGAGAACCTCCCACAGACATCATGTTTACATCAGAGAACCTCCCACAGACATCATGTTTACATCAGAGATCCTCCCACAGACATCATGTTTACATCAGAGATCCTCCCACAGACATCATGTTTACATCAGAGAACCTCCCACAGACATCATGTTTACATCAGAGAACCTCCCACAGACATCATGTTTACATCAGAGAACCTCCCACAGACGTCCACAAACTGCAGGTGGAGGTGTCACACCAGTGTTGATTTCATCGACTAAAACTATGACGAAAAATGTTGGTCGACTACCGTACCTTTTTTCACTGACGAAAACGAAATAAAAACGAAATATAAACTAAGCTATGATGACTAAAACTAAGACTAAATATATTGACAATTTCGTCAACAAATAAAAACTAGACTAAAATGTTAGTGAGGGATCTAGTGGAGAAGAGATCCAGTAGAACTAAAACAAGTCATGTTATGTTTGGTTGTGCTCGGGTGTTGCACTCTGAAAATAGCAGATCTATAAGCTCACAACGCGTCGCAGTTGTGAGCTTGTAGATCGGCTATTTTCAGCATGCAACCAAGTGTAAAATCAGCCATTACGACGCCATCAAGGCACCGCCAACACACATTATAGCCATTTAGTCGACTATAATGTCCTGATATTTAGTCTGACTAAAACTAGACTAATACTAAAACATTTCAGATGACTAAAATATGACTACAACTGAATGGAATTTTATTCAAATGACTATGAAAACTATCAAAATTTGCTGTCAAAATCAACACTGTGTGACACCCTGAGTGCTGAAGGGGGGGGGGGGGGGGGGTGATGGGGGGGTGATGTCTCATCTCTGTCTCAGGTCAGCTAAGGCAGTGAGGGCAGCGTTCCATCCAGAGGAACCCATCACTCCACCACCTATAAGAGAACATTAAAACATCACACTGAGCTCTGAGTCTCTCCTCAGCCATATCTCATCAGGTAGATACATGTGAGCGTGACCTGACCCAGAGCTCCACTATACACCAATCCATGGAGCGCTGCCCTGTAGGGGGCGCAGCCCTGTAGGGGGCGCTGCCCTGTAGGGGGCGCTGCCCTGTAGGGGGCGCAGCCCTGTAGGGGGCGCTGCCCTGTAGGGGGCGGTGCCCTGTAGGTGGCGCTGCCCTGTAGGGGGCGCAGCCCTGTAGGGGGCGCTGCCCTGTAGGTGGCGCTGCCCTGTAGGGGGCGCAGCCCTGTAGGGGGCGCTGCCCTGTAGGTGGCGCTGCCCTGTAGGGGGCGCTGCCCTGTAGGGGGCGCTGCCCTGTAGGGGGCGCTGCCCTGTAGGTGGCGCTGCCCTGTAGGTGGCGCTGCCCTGTAGGGGGCGCAGCCCTGTAGGGGGCGCTGCCCTGTAGGGGGCGCTGCCCTGTAGGGGGCGCTGCCCTGTAGGTGGCGCTGCCCTGTAGGTGGCGCTGCCCTGTAGGGGGCGCAGCCCTGTAGGGGGCGCTGCCCTGTAGGTGGCGCTGCCCTGTAGGGGGCGCTGCCCTGTAGGGGGCGCTGCCCTGTAGGGGGCGCAGCCCTGTAGGTGGCGCTGCCCTGTAGGGGGCGCAGCCCTGTAGGGGGCGCTGCCCTGTAGGTGGCGCTGCCCTGTAGGGGGCGCTGCCCTGTAGGTGGCGCTGCCCTGTAGGTGGCGCTGCCCTGTAGGTGGCGCTGCCCTGTAGGGGGCGCTGCCCTGTAGGGGGCGCAGCCATTGCGGCGGTGTCAGACTCGGTCAGCTGCTGCTGCACGGTGTCAGTCAGGCTGCAGTCACTGACTGCTCACGTTACTCTTTTACCTGCTTTTTACTAACTTAAACACTAACTTTACAAAGATGTACATAGTATCAGGATGAACCTGTGTAGTTTATGGCTGCTCCAACAGCCAAGCAGGTAAAGAGTAACGTCAACAGACAGACACAACCGCAGCAGCAGCTGACCGAGTCTGACACCGCAGCAATGGCGGCGCCACCTACAGGGCAGCGCTCCGTGGATTCGTGTATATGGAAACGGAGGGCTGTATATGAAAACGGGGGGCTGTTTATGAAAACGGGGGGCTGTTTATGAAAACGGAGGGCTGTTTATGAAAACAGGGGGGCTGTTTATGAAAACGGGGGGCTGTTTATGAAAACGGAGGGCTGTTTATGAAAACGGAGGGCTGTTTATGAAAACAGGGGGGCTGTTTATGAAAACGGAGGGCTGTTTATGAAAACGGAGGGCTGTTTATGAAAACGGAGGGCTGTATATGAAAACGGGGGGCTGTTTATGAAAACGGAGGGCTGTTTATGAAAACGGAGGGCTGTTTATGAAAACGGGGGGCTGTTTATGAAAACGGGGGGCTGTTTATGAAAACGGAGGGCTGTTTATGAAAACGGAGGGCTGTTTATGAAAACGGAGGGCTGTATATGAAAACGGGGGGCTGTTTATGAAAACGGAGGGCTGTTTATGAAAACGGAGGGCTGTTTATGAAAACAGGGGGGCTGTTTATGAAAACGGGGGGCTGTTTATGAAAACAGGGGGGCTGTTTATGAAAACGGAGGGCTGTTTATGAAAACGGAGGGCTGTTTATGAAAACGGGGGGGCTGTTTATGAAAACGGGGGGGCTGTTTATGAAAACGGAGGGCTGTTTATGAAAACGGAGGGCTGTTTATGAAAACGGGGGGCTGTTTATGAAAACGGAGGGCTGTTTATGAAAACGGGGGTCTGTTTATGAAAACGGGGGGTCTGTTTATGAAAACAGGGGGGCTGTTTATGAAAACAGGGGGCTGTTTATGAAAACGGGGGGCTGTTTATGAAAACTGGGGGCTGTTTATGAAAACGGGGGGCTGTTTATGAAAACAGGGGGGCTGTTTATGAAAACGGGGGGCTGTTTATGAAAACAGGGGGGCTGTTTATGAAAACGGGGGGCTGTTTATGAAAACAGGGGGGCTGTTTATGAAAACGGAGGGCTGTTTATGAAAACAGGGGGGCTGTTTATGAAAACGGGGGGCTGTTTATGAAAACGGGGGGCTGTTTATGAAAACAGGGGGGCTGTTTATGAAAACAGGGGGGCTGTTTATGAAAACGGGGGGCTGTTTATGAAAACAGGGGGGCTGTTTATGAAAACAGGGGGGCTGTTTATGAAAACGGGGGGCTGTTTATGAAAACAGGGGGGCTGTTTATGAAAACAGGGGGGCTGTTTATGAAAACGGGGGGCTGTTTATGAAAACGGGGGGGCTGTTTATGAAAACAGGGGGCTGTTTATGAAAACGGGGGGGCTGTTTATGAAAACAGGGGGCTGTTTATGAAAACAGGGGGCTGTTTATGAAAACAGGGGGGCTGTTTATGAAAACAGGGGGGCTGTTTATGAAAACGGGGGGCTGTTTATGAAAACAGGGGGGCTGTTTATGAAAACGGAGGGCTGTTTATGAAAACAGGGGGGCTGTTTATGAAAACAGGGGGGCTGTTTATGAAAACGGAGGGCTGTTTATGAAAACAGGGGGGCTGTTTATGAAAACAGGGGGGCTGTTTATGAAACGGGGGGCTGTTTATGAAAACGGAGGGCTGTTTATGAAAACAGGGGGGCTGTTTATGAAAACAGGGGGGCTGTTTATGAAAACGGAGGGCTGTTTATGAAAACAGGGGGGCTGTTTATGAAAACAGGGGGGCTGTTTATGAAAACGGAGGGCTGTTTATGAAAACAGGGGGGCTGTTTATGAAAACAGGGAGGCTGTTTATGAAAACGGGGGGCTGTTTATGAAAACAGGGGGGCTGTTTATGAAAACGGGGGGCTGTTTATGAAAACGGGGGGCTGTTTATGAAAACGGGGGGCTGTTTATGAAAACAGGGGGGCTGTTTATGAAAACGGGGGGCTGTTTATGAAAACGGAGGGCTGTTTATGAAAACAGGGGGGCTGTTTATGAAAACGGGGGCTGTTTATGAAAACGGGGGGCTGTTTATGAAAACAGGGGGGCTGTTTATGAAAACGGGGGGCTGTTTATGAAAACAGGGGGGCTGTTTATGAAAACGGGGGGCTGTTTATGAAAACAGGGGGGCTGTTTATGAAAACGGAGGGCTGTTTATGAAAACAGGGGGGCTGTTTATGAAAACGGAGGGCTGTTTATGAAAACAGGGGGGCTGTTTATGAAAACAGGGGGGCTGTTTATGAAAACGGGGGGCTGTTTATGAAAACGGAGGGCTGTTTATGAAAACAGGGGGGCTGTTTATGAAAACGGGGGGCTGTTTATGAAAACGGGGGGCTGTTTATGAAAACAGGGGGGCTGTTTATGAAAACGGGGGGCTGTTTATGAAAACAGGGGGGCTGTTTATGAAAACGGAGGGCTGTTTATGAAAACAGGGGGGCTGTTTATGAAAACGGGGGGCTGTTTATGAAAACAGGGGGGCTGTTTATGAAAACGGGGGGCTGTTTATGAAAACAGGGGGGCTGTTTATGAAAACGGGGGGCTGTTTATGAAAACGGGGGGCTGTTTATGAAAACAGGGGGGCTGTTTATGAAAACGGAGGGCTGTTTATGAAAACAGGGGGGCTGTTTATGAAAACAGGGAGGCTGTTTATGAAAACGGGGGGCTGTTTATGAAAACAGGGGGGCTGTTTATGAAAACGGGGGGCTGTTTATGAAAACAGGGGGGCTGTTTATGAAAACGGGGGGCTGTTTATGAAAACAGGGGGGCTGTTTATGAAAACGGGGGGCTGTTTATGAAAACAGGGGGGCTGTTTATGAAAACGGGGGGCTGTTTATGAAAACGGAGGGCTGTTTATGAAAACAGGGGGGCTGTTTATGAAAACGGGGGGCTGTTTATGAAAACAGGGGGGCTGTTTATGAAAACGGGGGGCTGTTTATGAAAACAGGGGGGCTGTTTATGAAAACGGGGGGCTGTTTATGAAAACAGGGGGGCTGTTTATGAAAACGGAGGGCTGTTTATGAAAACAGGGGGGCTGTTTATGAAAACGGGGGGCTGTTTATGAAAACAGGGGGGCTGTTTATGAAAACGGGGGGCTGTTTATGAAAACGGGGGGCTGTTTATGAAAACAGGGGGGCTGTTTATGAAAACGGAGGGCTGTTTATGAAAACAGGGGGGCTGTTTATGAAAACGGGGGGCTGTTTATGAAAACGGGGGGCTGTTTATGAAAACAGGGGGGCTGTTTATGAAAACGGAGGGCTGTTTATGAAAACAGGGGGGCTGTTTATGAAAACAGGGAGGCTGTTTATGAAAACGGGGGGCTGTTTATGAAAACAGGGGGGCTGTTTATGAAAACGGGGGGCTGTTTATGAAAACAGGGGGGCTGTTTATGAAAACGGGGGCTGTTTATGAAAACGGAGGGCTGTTTATGAAAACAGGGGGGCTGTTTATGAAAACGGGGGGCTGTTTATGAAAACAGGGGGGCTGTTTATGAAAACGGGGGGCTGTTTATGAAAACGGGGGGTCTGTTTATGAAAACGGGGGGGCTGTTTATGAAAACAAGGGGGCTGTTTATGAAAACAGGGGGGCTGTTTATGAAAACGGGGGGGCTGTTTATGAAAACGGAGGGCAGTTTATGAAAACAAGGGGGCTGTTTATGAAAACGGGGGGCTGTTTATGAAAATATGGAAGACAAACCTGGATGGCTGCCACTCCCACAGAGGTATAAGCCTTTAATTGGTGAACGATAATCTGCCAAAGAAGGCAAAGGTCGTGCGAGGTACAGCTGGTCCAATGACATCGATCCATGAAAGATATTCTGTGAAAGATAAGAAAACATGACTTTTGTGTTTAAGTAATGCTTATATATTGATAATTACATGCAGTGGTGGAAAAAAAATTACTATTTTTTTTACTTAAGTAAAAGTATCAAAACTGCAATGTAGAAGTACTCGGAATTCAAAATTAGCTTGAGTAAAAGTACAAAAGTATTGGTATCAAAATGTACTTAAAGTACCAAAAGTACTAAAATGTTTGAAAATAGTACGATCTACAAGCTCACAAGCTTGTAGATCGGCCTAGGTATAGAATAGGGCTAAAGTGGTCAATGTATGTTTTATAATATAATCATTTATATCTGCAAAGTAACTAAAGTTTTCAAATAATTGGAGTAGTGGAGTAAAAGTACAATATCTGCCTCTGAAGATGTAGTGGAGTAGAAGTAAAAGTATAGACAATTGGAAATACTCCAGTAAAGTAAAAGTACCTCAGAATTGGACTTAAGTACAGTACTTGAGTAAATGTACTTAGTTACTTTACACCACTGCTAATTGCATGTCATGTAGTTGTGCATAGTGGCAGATCCAGTTGTGTAAATGTATGTCATAAAGATCTGAGCTACAGTACAAGCAGTAGCTCAGAGCGATCAACCGGTTGATTGACTTTGCATAGCGGATAAGAACTTTGATTGTGATCGACGACGTGTCGTAGTAAAACGTGTCTGTAACCATTAACAGCTTTAACAGCCCTCATGGTACTGCTGTGTGAAATGCAAAAAGAAAGGAAGATGGTCCAGGATGCAAATGACTTCCTTTTCCAGACAACAGTATAGGGTGTGATGGCTACAGGCAAATGAAGCTGCACAGCAACCTTTAAATCCCTGCTCAGTGTCAGAGGTGGGAAAAGTACTCACATGTTTTACTTAAGTAAAAGTATCAATACTGCAATGTAGAAATACTCTGTTAGGGCACGGCCCCACCGCACTTTTATTTTACCTCTGGGGCGGAATCTGCCAATGCTTTGTCAATGCAAATGAGTGGATTCATGGTCTTGCGCATCTTTCACTGGAATCCACGTATTTGCATTGACAAAGCATTGTATTGCAGATTCAGGTCAAATAAAAGTGTGGTGTGACCGTACCCTAACAAGTACAAGTCAGGAATGAAAAATGTACATGAGTAAAAGTACAAAAGTATTGGTATCAAAATATACTTAAAGTACCAAAAGTAGAAAGTACTCATTATGCAGAATGTCCCATTTCAAAAGTTCATAAATATATATATCTTTTGGGAAAATAGCAGATCTACAAGCTCACAATGTGTCGCGACGCATTGTGAGCTTGTAGATCTGCTATTTTCAAATGGCCAAAATGTATTTAGGGCTGAAGTGGGTAATGCATGCTTTGTAATAATAATAAAAATCTACAAAGTATTTAGTAACTAATAGTATAAAGTATTTCAAATAATTGTAGTGGAGTAAAAGTATAATATTTGCCTATGAGATGTAGTGGAGTAGAAGTAAAAACTGAAAATTAGAAATACTTAGTAGTAAAAATACCTCAAAATTGTACTTAAGTAGTAAATGTACTTTCCAGCACTGCTCAGTGTTAGTGTGAATACATACCCCTCCTGTAAGGCCAAAGATTCTCTCCAGATCAGGGGGGGCCAGGATGTCCCGGCCCACAACGGACCCTTTGAACCCGGGAGCGTACTTTTCCACCCAGTCAAACGCTACAGAGACAGACAAACAAAAACAGAAAAACATTTGAACGATATTTTCCTATATTACTAACACAGATAACAGCCTCAACAATATAACTGTCCATACATGATGACTTTGTCCGGGATTGTCCCGCTTTCAAGCTGCGTGTCCAGAGTCTCTACAAATGTCTCTAAAACACTAATATGTCCAGAGTCTCTACAAATGTCTCTAAAACACTAATATGTCCAGAGTCTCTACAAATGTCTCTAAAACACTAATATGTCCAGAGTCTCTACAAACGTCTCTAAAACACTAATATGTCCAGAGTCTCTACAAACGTCTCTAAAACACTAATATGTCCAGAGTCTCTACAAATGTCTCTAAAACACTAATATGTCCAGAGTCTCTACAAATGTCTCTAAAACACTAATATGTCCAGAGTCTCTACAAATGTCTCTAAAACACTAATATGTCCAGAGTCTCTACAAATGTCTCTAAAACACTAATATGTCCAGAGTCTCTACAAACGTCTCTAAAACACTAATATGTCCAGAGTCTCTACAAACGTCTCTAAAACACTAATATGTCCAGAGTCTCTACAAACGTCTCTAAAACACTAATATGTCGCGGTTTTCAACATTCGCCAGAATTAAAATAACGCTAGTTGTTTTCAGTGGTTGCATAGAGACGTTTAATGAGCTTTAATGAGCTTTTCATGTAAACATAACCTCACCTCACTAATCAGAAAACATGAACAAATTACAACATTGCCTGACCGTCTGAATTCAACGCTGAGGCTGATGTTTGTCAATCAGTCGTTGCCTGTATGAACACCTAAGGTGCTGCACGACGAACGTGGCCCCGGCTTGAGGGGCTGAATGTTTGGTCACCCTAATCATATACAGCAGTGGTTTTCAACCTTTTTCATGCCAAGGACCCCTAAATTGAAATACATTGGGCCGCGGACCCCCATCTGAAAAAGGTTTGTGCCAGAGACCCCCAGAAGAGAAGACTTGTGTTAAAAAATGCAAAATTCTACAAAATTCTTGAAACACTTTCAATTTCAAAAATGTTCAAAAATAGCAGATCTACAAGCTCACAGCGCGGCACGTAGTGATGCGCTGTGAGCTTGTAGATCTGCTATTTTTGAATAGCCAACGTATACAATATGGATAAAAAAGGGGTGAAAATGTATTAACACCTTTTGCTGGGGACCCCCTGGAACCCCCTTAAGGACCACTGGTTGAGAACCACTGTTATACAGCATCATCCTGTGTAACATGTGCAATAATACCCAACAACAAGCCTTCATTCATACTGTAGCTGTATGACTGTGGATAAACTCTGTGTATTCTCTGTGTCTCACCCAGGTCAGCCTTCATAGCTGTTTGACTGTGGATAAACTCTGTCTATGTTCTGTGTCTCACCCAGGTCAGCCTTCATAGCTGTATGACTGTGTATAAACTCTGTCTATTCTCTGTGTCTCACCCAGGTCAGCCTTCATAGCTGTATGACTGTGTATAAACTCTGTCTATTCTCTGTGTCTCACCCAGGTCAGCGAAGGCCTCTCTGTCCTGGTCCGTCCACTCTCTGCCTTCCAACTGGTACGGGGTGAACTGGGTGAACAGTGACACCACATGACAGCCAGGGGGAGCCAGAGTATGATCCAATACAGAGGGGATAGTCATCTCAAGCATGGGCCTAAAACACAGAACATAATGGAGTTGAGACTGAGTAGTGGTGCATCATGCCTGTATGTGTGCACAGTGGTGGGAAAAGTACTCACATTTCTTACTTAAGTAAAAGTATCAATACTGCAATGCAGAAAGTAAAAGTCCGGAATTCAAAATTTACTCGAGTAAAAGTACAATAGTATTGGTATCAAAATGTACCAAATCTTAAAGTACCAAAAGTAGAAAGTACTCATCATGCAGAATGTCCCATTTCACAAGTTTGTATAAAAATCTTTTGAAAATAGCCGATCTGCAAGCTCACAATGCGTCGCATCATGGCCTTTATTTGTATTTTCCATTTTCACAGGTCAATAAAACAAAAGCATATACAACAAAACAGTCTACAAAGTAACTTTAACTCAAGTTTTCTAATAAATGTAGTGGAGTAAAAGTACAATATTTGCCTCTGAGATGTAGTGGCGTGCGAGCGTCTGTCTGTCTGTCTGTCTGTCTGTCTGTCTGTCTGTCTGTCTGTCTGTCTGTCTGTCTGTCTGTCTGTCTGTCTGTCTGTCTGTCTGTCTGTCTGTCTGTCTGTCTGTCTGTCTGTGTGTGTGTGTGTGTGTGTGTGTACCTTGCTGAGCAGCGTCCATTCACAGCGTCTATGTATGCAGCCTCCAGAACCTCCACACTCTCACAGTTCAGGTGGATGGAGCACTGATGGTGAGGGCCAGGCTTCCCGTCAGGAGTGGGAGATGCTAGGAAGTTGGGAAGCTTGTCCACTGCCACTGTGTTTGTATTACAGGATGACTTATTTATGCTGTATGTATTTATTGTTCTAGCCATAGCAAAGAGTGTGACTGTGACTGAACAACTGGTCATAGTAAGTCATATTTTCATGTCTTAAATTGAATTGATTTGAATGTTTAACGGATCCAGGAGGGGAAAGGAAAGGGAAATGGAGTGTTTACCATTGATCTTGGTGACAGGAGAGGTGTAATCAATCTGATCCACAGCTCTGAGGAAATCAGGAGACAGGGAACCCTACAACGACCAAAATGATTACAAATCACATTAAACAGCTTCAAGTTCACATTACAGTGGTGGCCTCCTTTTTGTCAACATAAAGAAGTTATTACATTGTATACTCTCAATATAAACACAAAGATCCACCCCTGATTATAGTCATAATACAGTACAGTTATGAAAGACAACAAAGGAAACTTGAACTTGAATATAGTCAAGCATTCTACACTCTAAATGTGCATAATGTGCATTATTTCTGTATAAATAAAGCATATATTGTTAATCATTTATTTTCATCTATTAGCATTGTTCACTTTATTACCTGCGGAGCAAGCTTCTTGAAGGTGACATATGGTGTAGCATTAGACAGAACCACTTTACTATGGATCTCTGTGCCATCCTTCAACACCACGCCCTTAGCAGCACCGTCAGAGCCCACCAGCACCTGATCCACCTCCTGAAAAACATAATATATAGATGTAGACCACAAAAGACCCCATTGCTATGAATAAAATACACCCTGTCCGCTGCTGTACAGAATGGTTCACTTTGAATGAATTAAGTGTATTCTAATTATGCGTCATCACTCATCACCATATTGACATGTATAATTTCCAGTGATAAACATGCTGTCTTCACTTGGACGCTATTATTAACAGAGGAGGACTGATAGAGCTTCATCACATGTTGCAACAACGTTCACCTGATGCTCAATGTCAGTGTAGATGTGAGCACCATGGGAGTGTTACCTGTTCAGTGTAGATGTGAGCACCATGGGAGTGTTACCTGTTCAGTGAAGATGTGAGCACCATGGGAGAGTTACCTGTTCAGTGTAGATGTGAGCACCATGGGAGTGTTACCTGTTCAGTGTAGATGTGAGCACCATGGGAGCGTTACCTGTTCAGTGAAGATGTGAGCACCATGGGAGTGTTACCTGTTCAGTGAAGATGTGAGCACCATGGGAGTGTTACCTGTTCAGTGAAGATGTGAGCACCATGGGGGCGTTACCTGTTCAGTGAAGATGTGAGCACCATGGGAGCGTTACCTGTTCAGTGAAGATGTGAGCACCATGGGAGTGTTACCTGTTCAGTGAAGATGTGAGCACCATGGGAGAGTTACCTGTTCAGTGAAGATGTGAGCACCGTGGGAGCGTTACCTGTTCAGTGTAGATGTGAGCACCATGGGAGTGTTACCTGTTCAGTGTAGATGTGAGCACCATGGGAGCGTTACCTGTTCAGTGAAGATGTGAGCACCATGGGAGTGTTACCTGTTCAGTGAAGATGTGAGCACCATGGGAGTGTTACCTGTTCAGTGTAGATGTGAGCACCATGGGAGCGTTACCTGTTCAGTGAAGATGTGAGCACCATGGGAGAGTGACCTGTTCAGTGAAGATGTGAGCACCATGGGAGTGTTACCTGTTCAGTGAAGATGTGAGCACCATGGGAGTGTTACCTGTTCAGTGAAGATGTGAGCACCATGGGAGTGTTACCTGTTCAGTGAAGATGTGAGCACCATGGGAGTGTTACCTGTTCAGTGAAGATGTGAGCACCATGGGAGTGTTACCTGTTCAGTGAAGATGTGAGCACCATGGGAGCGTTACCTGTTCAGTGAAGATGTGAGCACCATGGGAGTGTTACCTGTTCAGTGAAGATGTGAGCACCATGGGAGTGTTACCTGTTCAGTGAAGATGTGAGCACCATGGGAGTGTTACCTGTTCAGTGTAGATGTGAGCACCATGGGAGCGTTACCTGTTCAGTGAAGATGTGAGCACCATGGGAGTGTTACCTGTTCAGTGAAGATGTGAGCACCATGGGAGAGTTACCTGTTCAGTGAAGATGTGAGCACCGTGGGAGCGTTACCTGTTCAGTGTAGATGTGAGCACCATGGGAGTGTTACCTGTTCAGTGTAGATGTGAGCACCATGGGAGCGTTACCTGTTCAGTGAAGATGTGAGCACCATGGGAGTGTTACCTGTTCAGTGAAGATGTGAGCACCATGGGAGTGTTACCTGTTCAGTGTAGATGTGAGCACCATGGGAGCGTTACCTGTTCAGTGAAGATGTGAGCACCATGGGAGAGTTACCTGTTCAGTGAAGATGTGAGCACCATGGGAGTGTTACCTGTTCAGTGAAGATGTGAGCACCATGGGAGTGTTACCTGTTCAGTGAAGATGTGAGCACCATGGGAGTGTTACCTGTTCAGTGAAGATGTGAGCACCATGGGAGTGTTACCTGTTCAGTGAAGATGTGAGCACCATGGGAGTGTTACCTGTTCAGTGAAGATGTGAGCACCATGGGAGCGTTACCTGTTCAGTGAAGATGTGAGCACCATGGGAGTGTTACCTGTTCAGTGAAGATGTGAGCACCATGGGAGTGTTACCTGTTCAGTGAAGATGTGAGCACCATGGGAGTGTTACCTGTTCAGTGTAGATGTGAGCACCATGGGAGTGTTACCTGTTCAGTGAAGATGTGAGCACCATGGGAGTGTTACCTGTTCAGTGAAGATGTGAGCACCATGGGAGAGTTACCTGTTCAGTGTAGATGTGAGCACCATGGGAGAGTTACCTGTTCAGTGAAGATGTGAGCACCATGGGAGAGTTACCTGTTCAGTGTAGATGTGAGCACCATGGGAGTGTTACCTGTTCAGTGAAGATGTGAGCACCATGGGAGCGTTACCTGTTCAGTGAAGATGTGAGCACCATGGGAGTGTTACCTGTTCAGTGAAGATGTGAGCACCATGGGAGCGTGCAGAGCTGGCGATGGCCTTGGACACGCCTCCCATGCCCCCCTCCACATAACCCCACGCCCCTTTCTCCTTCTCCAGCTCCCCCATCATGTGGTGCAGGAGGACGTACCTTCAAGACCAGAACATTACACTTAAAACTGATGATTTGAACAGATTGCAATGTGTGTGTGTGTGTGTGTGTGTGTGTGTGTGTGTGTGTGTGTGTGTGTGTGTGTGTGTGTGTGTGTGTGTGTGTGTGTGTGTGTGTGTGTGTCTCACCCACTACCAGGATTATTAGGACTGGTCATGGCTCCTATAACAGCATCTGTAGCCATTGTCGCTATGAGTGGTTCAGACTCAAACCAGCGGTTCAGGATCTGAAGACGTAGGACAGTCAGTACTGTAGGTCTTATACTCTTGAAGAAATCCTTATGGAGTTTTAAGCAAAGCTAGATCATATGTTAGGAATAACAAACCTTCATTGCTGGGGCTGTTACAAGCTCATAGAAGGCTGGAATATTCTTTCCCAGTTTCAGACCTGTCAATAAAATATAGTTAAGAGTTAAATTAACAGTTCAATCAAGGTAAATGAATGTTTACTCTGTAGTGGACAGTCTGGGTGATGGCCCTATATTTTAAACAAAGCACATGATGGCATCATACCATTTAACCATGGGCATCAGATCATACCACATTTAACCACGGGCATCAGAACATACCACATTTAACCACGGGCATCAGAACATACCACATTTAACCATGGGCATCAGAACATACCACATTTAACCATGGGCATCAGAACATACCACATTTAACTATGGGCATCAGAACATACCACATTTAACTATGGGCATCAGAACATACCACATTTAACCATGGGCATCAGAACATACCACATTTAACTATGGGCATCAGAACATACCACATTTAACCACGGGCATCAGTGTCTTGGCTGCAGCCAGCCTCTTCCTCAGGGGTCCTGTGTTGATCCCTGGGACATCCACAGGAGGGGCGTCCAGCAGAGGGTGGATGGCCTCTGCTAGTTTATCCAGGTATGACACAAATTTTGGAAATGCCTGCATATAGAGGTCAAAGATCCTTAGTGTATGGGTTAGGGTGGAGGGTGAGGACTTACATAACTTTGTGTGAGAGGAAAGAAGAGGTTAAGATATCGATAGAGAAGAGTTCTGTGTGGAGTGTGCATGTTCTCCCCGTGTCCCCTAGCCTAGGGTGTTGATGGAGGGGAAAGGAACTGGTTGGAATAACGTGTTCCTTCCACGCGCTACGTCCTACCAGGGCCGGACTGGGACCAAAATTCAGCCCCCCCCCGTTTTGTCAACGGGGGGGGGGGGGGGGGTCGCGTTTCACTGTTTTAACCCAGCAACCCTATTTAAATTATGCCACTGCTGTAAAGCATCCCAGCCCAAACATTAACGTAACTAATAATTTGGCCGCGCGACCCGGAAATGACCGTAATAATCATAACACGGGAGCAAAAATATTTAAAAAATAATAATAAAATATATGCCTGGCCGGTATGCAAAATGGCCAGTCCGCCCCTGCGGCCTGCCGGGGAAACTCCCCCCTGTCAGGTGATAAGAAGCAGCCTGCTCACTCATGCATTGAAGGAAGCATAAGCTCAGTTCGGGGCTCTCCCCAGGCTGGCAGAGGGAGAGTAGCGCCCAGGATTACAAGCTTAGGGAATTGGCACAGGGTAAAAAATGGGTTACAAAAAAAAAGATGTTGATAGAGAAGAAAAATTGGGCAACGCGCTGAAGTGTGAAGTAAATCAAGATGATATTTGTGTGTGATAATACACACTATACCTATATATATATATATATATATATATATATATATATATATATATATACCTATATATATATATATATATATACCTATATATATATATATACCTATATATATATATATATACATATATATATATATATATATATATATATATATATATATATATATTTGTGTGTGATAATGCACATTATACCTCAGCATCCTTCTGTGAGAACTTGCCGATCTCCTTCTGGTTCATGGCCAGGTCTGCACCCAGGGTGAGAGACCTGGGTGGAGCGCCTCCCACCCCCTCCTCCAACATGGGGGTGAAAGCATGGGGGTCCCTCGAGTAGACTTTGAGCCCATGTTTCTAAAGCACCCAAATAAATAAAGACCAAGGCAAAATTATTACATATACCGTACATTAATACTGCTTTCTGATTTGATGCTTCTCTATGAAGTAAAAATGGAACACATGGTGGACACCTGTGTTTACCTTGAGCTCTAAGTCTTGGTAGATGTGTGGTCTCAATAAACTGAGCAAATATGAACATCTGGAGAAGTGGAAACCTGCATATAGGACATTTATGGAACATTATTAATTTGTGCTCAAGAATGATTTTTAACATATCCACCAACACTTTTGTGTTACTTCTAATGTACACAATCAGTTGATAACTTATATTGACATACATTGTTGGGGGAAAAAGAAAGAAACATGTTTCCTGGTTAATTAATTAATTAATTAATTAATTAACTCACTCACTCACTCACTCACTCACTCACTCACTCACTCACTCACTCACTCACTCACTCACTCACTCACTCATATCACTTTCATGCTAACTTAAATGACACAGTTTTTATGTTGGTATAGGGCAGTGGTTCTATACCTTGTCAGGCCGTGACCCCCCAAAATAATCATATTTGAATTCGGGACCCCCCACCCTAAAGCACTTGGAATGTAGGAGTTGAGGCATTACATTTTGTATAAATATTGTGAAAATAGCAGATCTACAAGCTTGTAGATCGGCTATTTTCACAATAGTTGCATCTTTCTTATATTATTTGACAATTTGGCCAATGTTTCACCAGTTTTTATAGAATAGTTTGTTGAATACTTTTGATGCAGTTATGATATTTATTTTTCCCCCCGATATTAAATTGTCTCTTCACTGTCACCCACAGGTTGAGAACCACTGGTATAGGGGCTAATGGTAAATGTATCCACTCACTATGTGTTTTAAAGGGACCACACTCTCACACCACTTGCCTAAATCGATCCAAAAAGCTAATTCCCAGTTCCACACACACACCACACACACACACACACACACACACACACACACACACACACACACACACACACACACACACACACACACACACACACACACACACACACACACACACACACACACACACACACACACACACACACAATAGAGTTAAAAATAAGACACACACACACAAGTTCACCTCTGCCGTTATGACCACATGATCATTTCTCAAGACACTGAGAATGGATCATGTGACCAAAAGAAGTGATCTTGTGTGAGTGTGTGCTGGAATTGACATGTTACTTCATCATCCAGACCCTGATAGAACCCCAACAGGAGGTCATTGATTGATTGAATACTTTATTTAGAAAGACATGGTAAAAGTACATGGAATTACAATTCACAATACCTGGAAAGAGCTCCTCTGACACAGCTGCACCTCCCAGCACATGTCTGCGCTCCAACACTGCTGTTTCCAAGCCTCCCTTTTGGAGATAGGCAGCCTGGAGACCAACAAATACACAGACACGCACGCATGTGTGCACACACACACACACACACACACACACACACACACACACACACACACACACACACACACACACACACACACACACACACACACACACACACACACACACACACACACACACACACACACACACACACACGCACGCACGTGCACACACACACACACACACACACACACACACACACACACACACACACACACACACACGCACACACACACACACACACACACACACACACACCATATGCATATTCTATAGAAAGGAGTTCACAAAGATGTTGGGATATTGTTGGAATATAAACAGATGTCATTACTCACTGCCACCAGTCCATTGTGACCTGGAATTAAAGATAATTGTTAGACATCACAAACATGGTTATATATATATATATATATATATATATATATATATATATATATATATATATATATATATATATATACTGTATGTACACACACACACACACACACACACACACACACACACACACACACACACACACACACCAAATGGAACCAGATGTTCCAGATGTTATTTGGCATCATCACACCTATACAGCCAGTCATACATGCTATACACATATCCTCCATGGCTATGGATAAGTAAGTTATGAAGCAATATCTTGATCAATGATTAGGCTATTATGGAAGGAGACTGTCTGCAGGTCAGCTTGTGCAAGCTGTCTTTTATAAGGACTCACCGACCTGTAAGGTAGGTCAGTGAGTCCAAAGTTTAATCAGAGTGTAATATAACGGACAACACATTGCAGAATAATATAACTGCATATGGATATTATAACCCATTCAAACATGTCACAACAGTCAACGAAACTTTGCAAAGAAGTTTGTAAATGCGTAACAACACATTAGTTACTAAGTTATTGACCATGCAGCCACCTCAATTGCAACTTTGTAATAGTTGCACACGTTGGAAAGAACGTGTGCAAGAAGAACTGTTACAAAGTTGCAATTGAGCGTTTTCGTCCGCGTTTCTTTCCTATTTCACTGACCCACCTCCTCCGATGATCAGTGCGTCGTATTGGGCTTTGATCGCGGAGTGGCTGGCTCTGGTCAGTGTCACCAGGGTGGTCGCCAGGGTGGTCGCAGTCTGCAGACCTCGTCCCTTCCAGATCGCTGCAGCCATGGTGGCAAAAACTAAGACGAGAACAAAACCCCTCCCACTTTTCTACTGGCTAACATAGCCATGGATCACAAGACGGTCATCTGTCATGACGGTCATGGATGAACTTCAACGTAGTGTTTGCACTTTCTCCCTTTTTAGCCCGTACATCTACATAAACGTTCACATTTCAAATATAAAGAACTTACCTCATGGCCACGGATGTTGCAATTATGTACGGTCCCGCAAAAGTATCCGTATCTTCTGTATTGTTCAATAAAAAGCATTTTAATCCGATTAGTGGCCATTTTATCATAGAGTTATAATGTATCAAAGTGCAATACACCTACCAACCGATAGGTTCACGTAGTTGAAAGCATACGGCAAAAATACGGAGAAAATGGCCACCAATCGGATTTAAATGTTTCTTATTGAACAATATGGAAAATACGGTTACTTCAGAGGGCCCGTACATAAGTGTAACATCCATGGCCATGGGGTAAACACTTTATATCTGAAATCTGAACGTTTATGTAGATACATGGGCCAAAAAGGGAGAATGTGCAAACGCTATGTTGAAGTTAATCCATGACTGTCATATAATATATGACAGTCATGTATCAGGGCTACTCCTCCTAACCCATGGGGGTCAAGCTGATCTAGGGTCTGTTTTTGAACGATGACACATTGACAAAACACAGATATCAACATTATTTTTACTGTACCATAATGACCCTAATAAGAGCATTTACTCTATTTGTATTTCGACTCCACAATGTATTTAAATAAATTCAATTGCATCTTTGTCTAAGAATGTAATGTATTTGCAGTCAGATATCACATCATGTCTTGAAATGTAGATTTACAACGTTCTCTGATAGGACCAATACCCACCAGGATGATTTCTCTAGAAAAGATAATACGAACATTTTAGCAATGATTAGCCTACTAGTAGAGCTTTCAATTTTTAACAAAAATAAATAAATAGATACAATGATATTTTTAACTGAAAAATATCACTTAAGTGTATATTTTTGGGGTAAAATAAAAGGTTTTTGTTCTAAAGAGTTGAGACCCATTTCATGGCAACCATATTGACATTAAATAGCAGGGTAATGTTACAGTAAGGCTGTGTTCCATTTAGTGTAGGCTACTGTAGCAGATTCCTTACAGTGAGAAACATGCACATTAGCAGCATTCACAATATTTATCTGTGGAATCGAGTCAAACTAAACGAAATGCATCAACTTCTACAATTCCAAGTGCTTGTCAGGGCAGGGGGTCCCCAGTTCAAATATGATTATTTAGGGGGGGTCCCCAGTTCAAATATGATTATTTAGGGGGGGTCCGCAGTTCAAATATGATTATTTTGGGGGGGTCCCCAGTTCAAATATGATTATTTTGGGGGGGTCCCCAGTTCAAATACGATTATTTTGGGGGGGTCCCCAGTTCAAATATGATTATTTTGGGGGGTCGCGGCCTGAAGGTTGAGAACCACTGGACTAGAGCCCCCTGCCGTAGCGTGTACTGTGTCACACATGTTCGATTCCAATAAAGGCTTTTAATCTTTGTTACACCAGAAAAGGTTTTTGTTCTTTGCATTCTTCTGTCTGAAAATAATAGACGCCTTTTTTTCTTCTTCTTTTTTTACAACAAATCTATTTATGTATTCTTTCTTTGATTTGACTTTATCCATACGCTTTCAAAACAATATAGTACAGCTTGTAAAACAGCAGTAAAAAATAATAATAAAAAGAGTCAAACAAAACATGAACATTCAGACAGAATTGTAATGTGATGAAACAGGCGTTCAGTAGAATTGAGTTTAATTTACGGTTAAATTCATGGTATTGGTTGATTGCATAGACATTATGCAATTAAAAGACAAGGCAAAGTACACGTTACTTTCACTTGTTGGTCCCCTGATAGATTAACTAGTTAAATCCACATCAAGCACAGCAACTGTTAACTATATTGGTCAGTAGGGGGCGGCAGAGGGGAGTGCATCAGCATTCAGCACTAATGAAGACTAATGACTATTGTCTGTATATGGGATGCATTTGTGCAACATAGTTGCACAAAACATGCATTACCGGCAGCCTTTATGTGTGGTAACAGTTAGACGTGAACTCATTCATGTTTTCCTCATCCAATGACAGGCATACTTTTCCTGTCCATTCCAACAACAAATCTGCAAGCAGCTTTTAAAGACTTTTAATCTTCCAAGAAGCTGCATTTCTAACTCTCCAGATGGATCACATCCTGTAATAAGGAACAGATCACATCCTGTAATAAGGAACAGATCACATCCTGTAATAAGGAACAGATCACATCCTGTAATAAGGAACAGATCACATCCTGTAATAAGGATCACATCCTGTAATAAGGATCACATCCTGTAATAAGGAACGGTAGAAGTCAGAGGAAGGACAATTGGAATGATGGTGGATACCAATTCCTCTGTCAGTAATTGCATTTTATACTGACAGAAGATTATAAAGTGCTCTCTTAAAGCTCACAATTTGAGCTTGTAGATCTGCTATTTTCAAAAGAGTTTTATAAATGTCATACATTTGAAAACTTGTGAAACGGGACATTCTGCGTAATGAGTACTTTCTACTTTTGGTACTTAACTCTCTCAGTGCCAAGAGTATTTTCATAAAGTACTCCCCCAGTGCCAGCAATTTGCGTTTTTTGTTGTTGTTTTTTTTGTAATTTTTCATTCAAATAAATGATCTGATTGGGTGTTTAAACCCATAATACAGTTCTACCAGTAGAGAGCAACAAATCGACACATTGATGACCTCGCTGGCTCACTCGCCCCCTCCCAAACAGGCTCACGTCACATCCGGTCATAACCGGATGTTGACATTTTTGACAATCGTTGATCGGGCTAAATTACGATGCGATACACGACTACGATGACTGATCGTCACCCAGACCAAAGAGAGTAGACGTGGACCTCTCCGTTCGTATTTTATACCGTGTGAAAAACCGTGACTTTCCCTATTCTGGCCAAAAATGACCGCAGGAAAAAAATTAGAACCGGAAACGGAATCTGCGTCATGAAACCGGAACCCAATGAGTCAGGAAGCGAAAGTGATCATGAAAAATAAACAGAATAGCGCGACCACAGTCAAAAGTAAAAACTCGGGATTTCTCGTGCTGGCACGGAGGGTACTCGGGAAAAACTCGGGATATCTCGGGGCGTGGCACTGAGAGAGTTAAAGTACATTTTGATACCAATACTTTTGTACTTTTACTCAAGTGACTTTTGAATTCCGGACTTTTACTTGTAACAGAGTATTTCTGCATTGCAGTATTGATACTTTTACTTAAGTAAAACATTGGAGTACTTTTTCCACCACTATAAACAGCAGACCTCGTTGACAAGGGACACCATCTTATGACGTGGTATAAATTAGGCTCAGTAATCTGTGAGGACAATGAGGCCATGCCTGTCTTTGAGCATCCTGAGGGCCTTGTCTCTGTTGTCTTGCTACCACCAGGTGAAGAAGGGTTTCCTGCTCTGGAAGCTCTGTGTGTAGGAGCCGTTGGGGGTCCTCTGAGGGGCCCTGGCTGTCTCCACGACAACGGGGGCCATCTGAACCAGCTGGAGGGGCGTCTTGGACTCTTTCAGGGCCTGACACAGGTTTAGGATCTGGCAGAGAATCACAAAGCAGAATCAGTGCCATTACATACTTGAGTTTGATACAGCATATAGCCGTACTGTAACCCCCCCCCCCCCCCCCCAAACCCAGTGCTACACACTCACCTGTCCTCTCATAACTGCTATCTGTTTATGAAATTGTCCACGGTCGAAGCCTGCGTCTTTCTGTAACACACCAACCACTTTTTACTCTATATATTTCTAAACATAACCTTAATTACGCTGAAAGAAATGACACGGCAAATACTGTAACCTAATAAGATGAAAGTCCTAGTGCCAATTTATTCCTTGATAATGATCCTTGGGTATTAAGTTTCTTAATCATTTGCACTGTAATTTCATTCTCTCTTTTTTCAGCATGTGTTTGTATCATAATGTCTTTCTCTTAATGTCTTAATGCTCAGTGTCTTAATGTGTTAATGCTTAATGTTTCGTGTAAAACACTTTGAATTGCATTTTTGTTTAAATGTACTATTGCCTTGCCTTGCTACTAGTATATTATCTCTGAAGGAGACACTTGCCTTTCCACGATTTTTGTAACCCATTTTTTCACCCAGTGTCAATTGCCCAAGTTGTAATCCTGGGCGCTACTCTCCCTCTGCCAGCCTGGGGAAAGCCCCAAACTGAGCTCATGTTTCCTTCAACGCATGAGGAGTTAGCAGGCCAATTCTTATCACCTGACAGGGGGGAGTTTCCCCGGTAGGACGTAGCGCGTGGAAGGAACACGTTATTCCAACCAGTTCCTTTCCCCTCCACCAGGCGCCCCGGCTGACCAGGGGGAGGCAGTATAGAGACCAGGATTACATTTATATCCTCATGCATGTAAATTGTATAAGGGCGTCTGGCACAATGCTTCACTTTTATGTCATTTATTGTGAAATACAAAGCATCGTAGGGAGACAAAGAATGGCATCTTGTTGATTACATAAAATCATATAACGAACCTTAAAGAGCTCATAGAGGTCTTCCTCCAGGTCTTTGATTAGGTTGGGGTCATTGAGTTTGGGCAGCACCAGATCTTTGATCTCCTGTGAGAAAAGAACCTTTGCTTGAGGCAGCCATGCCCAGTAGAATGGGTCTACAGGAGACCAGAGGGAAAAGACAACATTGAGTACAGTTAGTCAAATGAAACAAAACAAATTACCCTTTTACTTCAGCTCTTTCAACCTGCTATCCCTATTTTCATTATGTCATTATAGGCAAAGATTTTCTTTTTAACATATGTTTATTTGTATAGCATTTATATATATATATTTTATATAGCACATTTTGCAACCAGTGCCTGCGTAGTAGAATAGCAATGTGTAAAGTGTTCTGTGTTCCTACTAGGGATGACTCACAGGCTCTCCAGGAGTCTGGGTGTTTGAGGGGGAAGGCCAGACCGTTGTCTATGGCTGCCAGCTTAATAATAGGATTCTTCACCATCACCCAGTCTGTATCCTACACACGCACACGCGCACACACACACACACACACACACACACACACACACACACACACACACACACACACACACACACACACACACACACACACACACACACACACACACACACACACACACACACACACACACACACACACACACACTCACACGCACACGCACACGCACACGCACACACACACACACACACGTCTTGTAAACGTCATTTACAATGCCCCAAAAAAGGCACAAAAATGTACATGTCTGTGAGAGCATGTATCTGTTGTAAAGGCATAATATGTCACTTAATGGCATTGGACATATGGAATGGTTTTTAATATTGTAATGCATGGACAGTGGACACTTCTTGTATGTATTGTGTGGGTATATTTGTGTTTTCTGTGTGGACACACATTGTGTGGTTTTATGTGCCAAATCAACTGTAAAGTTGTTTTGCCAATAAATGACTGAATCTTGCAGTTTGTGCAGCCTTAGCGACTAAAGCACTAGTAGTGAGTAGTCAGGTCTGACTGGTGTTTACTCACCCGAGAGTCCATTGGATAGTCATATTTTAGTAGCCAGTTGTCATTCCCTCTGTCTGTGAACAGAAGACAAGATAATGAGAACATTTCTTATTACCATTTAAAAACACCAACATCTTTCTTTCTTTCTTTCTTTCTTTTTCCTTTATTTATTCAGGGAAGCCAACTGACAGCAAGCTCTCTTTTTCAAGGACGCCCTGATAACAGCCTATAAAACACATACATAATGAAGAACAATAACAAACATATGAATCTCATTACAATGTCACATATGCAAATAATTATAGTGTTAGCTACATGAAACAGGTGCAGTCACTATGTAGTGTGTCCTCAAGAAGCACCCTGAATGTCTCTATGAAGTGTGTCCTCAAGAAGCACCCTGAATGTCTCTATGTAGTGTGTCCTCAAGAAGCACCCTGAATGTCTCTATGTAGTGTGTCCTCAAGAAGCACCCTGAATGTCTCTATGTAGTGTGTCCTCAAGAAGCACCCTGAATGTCTCTATCGAGACCAATCGCACCAGTTTCAGAGAGTCCTGAAGTTTGTTCCATTTGTGTGGAGCATAATACATGAAAGCAGTCTTTCCTTGTTCACTGCTCTTACGTGGACTGGTACAGTATATCTAATGTGTGTTTGTGAACGTGTTGAATTGAATGTCCAGTAACCTTTTGTTCTAAGAGCAAGGATAGGTACAAAGGAAGCTTTCCACACAAGGCCTTATAAATAAACAAACTGCAAGAGATGGCCAAACCACTTTATCATATAAAATACAGTGATGGGTGAGATAATCATCAGCAGTAATAAAACGTAGGGCACTGTGGTAGACTGCTTCAAGAGGCTTCAGTGTGGAGAGTGAAGCATGTGCAGCACATCACCATAGAGACCAAAACAGATTGAATCATGTGTTCTTCATGATGTAATCTAGGACCACCACACTAACCTGTGTTCCTAATGATATAATCTAGGACCACCACACTAACCTGTGTTCCTAATGATGTAATCTAGGACCACCACACTAACCTGTGTTCCTAATGATATAATCTAGCACCACCACACTAACCTGTGTTCCTAATGATGTAATCTAGGACCACCACACTAACCTGTGTTCCTAATGATGTAATCTAGCACCACCACACTAACCTGTGTTCCTAATGATGTAATCTAGGACCACCACACTAACCTGTGTTCCTAATGATGTAATCTAGGACCACCACACTAACCTGTGTTCCTAATGATGTAATCTAGGACCACCACACTAACCTGTGTTCCTAATGATGTAATCTAGCACCACCACACTAACCTGTGTTCCTAATGATGTAATCTAGGACCACCACACTAACCTGTGTTCCTAATGATGTAATCTAGGACCACCACACTAACCTGTGTTCCTAATGATGTAATCTAGGACCACCACACTAACCTGTGTTCCTAATGATATAATCTAGGACCACCACACTAACCTGTGTTCCTAATGATATAATCTAGCACCACCACACTAACCTGTGTTCCTAATGATATAATCTAGCACCACCACACTAACCTGTGTTCCTAATGATGTAATCTAGGACCACCACACTAACCTGTGTTCCTAATGATGTAATCCAGCACCACCACACTAACCTGTGTTCCTAATGATGTAATCTAGGACCACCACACTAACCTGTGTTCCTAATGATATAATCCAGCACCACCACACTAACCTGTGTTCCTAATGATGTAATCTAGGACCACCACACTAACCTGTGTTCCTAATGATGTAATCTAGCACCACCACACTAACCTGTGTTCCTAATGATGTAATCTAGGACCACCACACTAACCTGTGTTCCTAATGATGTAATCTAGGACCACCACACTAACCTGTGTTCCTAATGATGTAATCTAGCACCACCACACTAACCTGTGTTCCTAATGATATAATCTAGGACCACCACACTAACCTGTGTTCCTAATGATGTAATCTAGGACCACCACACTAACCTGTGTTCCTAATGATGTAATCCAGCACCACCACACTAACCTGTGTTCCTAATGATATAATCTAGCACCACCACACTAACCTGTGTTCCTAATGATGTAATCTAGGACCACCACACTAACCTGTGTTCCTAATGATGTAATCTAGCACCACCACACTAACCTGTGTTCCTAATGATGTAATCTAGGACCACCACACTAACCTGTGTTCCTAATGATGTAATCTAGCACCACCACACTAACCTGTGTTCCTAATGATATAATCTAGGACCACCACACTAACCTGCGTTCCTAATGATATAATCCAGCACCACCACACTAACCTGCGTTCCTAATGATGTAATCCAGCACCACCACACTAACCTGTGTTCCTAATGATGTAATCCAGCACCACCACACTAACCTGTGTTCCTAATGATGTAATCTAGCACCACCACACTAACCTGTGTTCCTAATGATGTAATCTAGGACCACCACACTAACCTGTGTTCCTAATGATGTAATCTAGGACCACCACACTAACCTGTGTTCCTAATGATGTAATCTAGCACCACCACACTAACCTGTGTTCCTAATGATGTAATCTAGGACCACCACACTAACCTGTGTTCCTAATGATGTAATCTAGCACCACCACACTAACCTGTGTTCCTAATGATATAATCTAGGACCACCACACTAACCTGCGTTCCTAATGATATAATCCAGCACCACCACACTAACCTGTGTTCCTAATGATGTAATCCAGCACCACCACACTAACCTGTGTTCCTAATGATATAATCTAGGACCACCACACTAACCTGTGTTCCTAATGATGTAATCTAGCACCACCACACTAACCTGTGTTCCTAATGATGTAATCCAGCACCACCACACTAACCTGTGTTCCTAATGATATAATCTAGGACCACCACACTAACCTGTGTTCCTAATGATGTAATCTAGCACCACCACACTAACCTGTGTTCCTAATGATGTAATCTAGGACCACCACACTAACCTGTGTTCCTAATGATGTAATCTAGGACCACCACACTAACCTGTGTTCCTAATGATGTAATCTAGCACCACCACACTAACCTGTGTTCCTAATGATATAATCTAGGACCACCACACTAACCTGTGTTCCTAATGATATAATCCAGCACCACCACACTAACCTGTGTTCCTAATGATGTAATCCAGCACCACCACACTAACCTGTGTTCCTAATGATATAATCTAGCACCACCACACTAACCTGTGTTCCTAATGATATAATCTAGCACCACCACACTAACCTGTGTTCCTAATGATGTAATCTAGGACCACCACACTAACCTGTGTTCCTAATGATGTAATCCAGCACCACCACACTAACCTGTGTTCCTAATGATGTAATCTAGCACCACCACACTAACCTGTGTTCCTAATGATGTAATCTAGGACCACCACACTAACCTGTGTTCCTAATGATATAATCCAGCACCACCACACTAACCTGTGTTCCTATTAATGATGTAATCTAGGACCACCACACTAACCTGTGTTCCTAATGATGTAATCTAGCACCACCACACTAACCTGTGTTCCTAATGATGTAATCTAGGACCACCACACTAACCTGTGTTCCTAATGATGTAATCTAGGACCACCACACTAACCTGTGTTCCTAATGATGTAATCTAGCACCACCACACTAACCTGTGTTCCTAATGATATAATCTAGGACCACCACACTAACCTGTGTTCCTAATGATATAATCCAGCACCACCACACTAACCTGTGTTCCTAATGATGTAATCCAGCACCACCACACTAACCTGTGTTCCTAATGATATAATCTAGGACCACCACACTAACCTGTGTTCCTAATGATGTAATCTAGGACCACCACACTAACCTGTGTTCCTAATGATATAATCCAGCACCACCACACTAACCTGTGTTCCTAATGATATAATCTAGGACCACCACACTAACCTGTGTTCCTAATGATGTAATCTAGCACCACCACACTAACCTGTGTTCCTAATGATGTAATCCAGCACCACCACACTAACCTGTGTTCCTAATGATGTAATCCAGCACCACCACACTAACCTGTGTTCCTAATGATGTAATCTAGCACCACCACACTAACCTGTGTTCCTAATGATGTAATCTAGGACCACCACACTAACCTGTGTTCCTAATGATGTAATCTAGCACCACCACACTAACCTGTGTTCCTAATGATGTAATCTAGCACCACCACACTAACCTGTGTTCATAATGATATAATCTAGGACCACCACACTAACCTGTGTTCATAATGATATAATCTAGGACCACCACACTAACCTGTGTTCATAATGATATAATCTAGCACCACCACACTAACCTGTGTTCATAATGATATAATCTAGCACCACCACACTAACCTGTGTTCCTAATGATATAATCTAGCACCACCACACTAACCTGTGTTCCTAATGATATAATCTAGCACCACCACACTAACCTGTGTTCCTAATGATGTAATCTAGCACCACCACACTAACCTGTGTTCCTAATGATATAATCTAGGACCACCACACTAACCTGTGTTCCTAATGATATAATCCAGCACCACCACACTAACCTGTGTTCCTAATGATGTAATCCAGCACCACCACACTAACCTGTGTTCCTAATGATATAATCTAGGACCACCACACTAACCTGTGTTCCTAATGATGTAATCTAGGACCACCACACTAACCTGTGTTCCTAATGATATAATCTAGGACCACCACACTAACCTGTGTTCCTAATGATATAATCTAGGACCACCACACTAACCTGTGTTCCTAATGATGTAATCTAGCACCACCACACTAACCTGTGTTCCTAATGATGTAATCCAGCACCACCACACTAACCTGTGTTCCTAATGATGTAATCCAGCACCACCACACTAACCTGTGTTCCTAATGATGTAATCTAGCACCACCACACTAACCTGTGTTCCTAATGATGTAATCTAGGACCACCACACTAACCTGTGTTCCTAATGATGTAATCTAGGACCACCACACTAACCTGTGTTCCTAATGATGTAATCTAGCACCACCACACTAACCTGTGTTCCTAATGATGTAATCTAGCACCACCACACTAACCTGTGTTCATAATGATATAATCTAGGACCACCACACTAACCTGTGTTCATAATGATATAATCTAGGACCACCACACTAACCTGTGTTCATAATGATATAATCTAGGACCACCACACTAACCTGTGTTCATAATGATATAATCTAGCACCACCACACTAACCTGTGTTCCTAATGATATAATCTAGCACCACCACACTAACCTGTGTTCCTAATGATATAATCTAGCACCACCACACTAACCTGTGTTCCTAATGATGTAATCTAGCACCACCACACTAACCTGTGTTCATAATGATATAATCTAGGACCACCACACTAACCTGTGTTCATAATGATATAATCTAGCACCACCACACTAACCTGTGTTCTTCATGATATAATCTAGGACCACCACACTAACCTGTGTTCCTAATGATGTAATCTAGGACCACCACACTAACCTGTGTTCCTAATGATGTAATCTAGGACCACCACACTAACCTGTGTTCCTAATGATGTAATCTAGCACCACCACACTAACCTGTGTTCATAATGATATAATCTAGGACCACCACACTAACCTGTGTTCATAATGATATAATCTAGCACCACCACACTAACCTGTGTTCTTCATGATATAATCTAGGACCACCACACTAACCTGTGTTCCTAATGATGTAATCTAGGACCACCACACTAACCTGTGTTCCTAATGATGTAATCTAGGACCACCACACTAACCTGTGTTCCTAATGATGTAATCTAGCACCACCACACTAACCTGTGTTCCTAATGATGTAATCTAGGACCACCACACTAACCTGTGTTCCTAATGATGTAATCTAGGACCACCACACTAACCTGTGTTCCTAATGATGTAATCTAGCACCACCACACTAACCTGTGTTCCTAATGATGTAATCTAGCACCACCACACTAACCTGTGTTCCTAATGATGTAATCTAGCACCACCACACTAACCTGTGTTCATAATGATATAATCTAGGACCACCACACTAACCTGTGTTCATAATGATATAATCTAGCACCACCACACTAACCTGTGTTCTTCATGATATAATCTAGGACCACCACACTAACCTGTGTTCCTAATGATATAATCTAGCACCACCACACTAACCTGTGTTCCTAATGATGTAATCTAGCACCACCACACTAACCTGTGTTCATAATGATATAATCTAGGACCACCACACTAACCTGTGTTCATAATGATATAATCTAGCACCACCACACTAACCTGTGTTCCTAATGATGTAATCTAGCACCACCACACTAACCTGTGTTCCTAATGATGTAATCTAGCACCACCACACTAACCTGTGTTCATAATGATATAATCTAGGACCACCACACTAACCTGTGTTCATAATGATATAATCTAGCACCACCACACTAACCTGTGTTCTTCATGATATAATCTAGGACCACCACACTAACCTGTGTTCATAATGATATAATCTAGGACCACCACACTAACCTGTGTTCATAATGATATAATCTAGGACCACCACACTAACCTGTGTTCCTAATGATATAATCCAGCACCACCACACTAACCTGTGTTCCTGATGATATAATCCAGCACCACCAGTCTTTCAAACTGCAGCTGTAACTGTCGACTGGTATTCTGAGGAAGAGGTTCCACTTCAAAGCGTCTCAGCCAATCCTCTGCATCTTTGTATCCTTCAACAAACAGCTGAAATGAGCCCACCTGAGACCAGAGAAAAGTACAGTTTGGATTACAGTAGAGTCCTAGACACTATATGACCAGTGTTGCCATGTCGGCTTGTTATAAGCGACTTTGGGCTTGTTTTTCTGTAAAGTTGCTTGTACAAATTGGTAGTTGCGGGTTGAGTTTTTTTGGGGCTGGTTTCTAACGTGTACTTGCTTATTTATTAGGCTTGCTTCCAAATGTTTTAATATTTTTTTTTAAACCAGTAGTTCTCAAATATTTTCATAAATGTTTTGTGCCAGGGAGCATCTTTTGTTTGTTGTTTGTTGCATGTTGTTAGAATGTTTCAAACATATTCCAAATATTCCATATTTTATTTCAAGAGTTTTTGAAAATAGCAGATCTACAAGGTCACAACATGTCGCTTGTAGATCGTCAATTTTCAAATAGCAGATGCATATAAAAAAGTGCTCATGTGGCCTAAGTTGCTTCTTTTGGGCTTGTTTTCCTAGACCTGGTTGCTTATATCTCTCACAAAATATGACGACACTGTATATGATATAAATTAGGCCACAGGCCCCCATTTTATATGATTTTTAGATCTGGGACCACAATCAACACTGTAAAATCCTCAGTGTTAATGTAATTCACCCGTAAGGGTCCATTCGGTTCCATTTGTACTCCCTTGAGTTACAGAACTGTAAGGGTCCATCTTGGTTCCTAAATATCATTCAGTTACTGTAGCTGGGAGTGGGGACCCCCTGGAACCCATTGAAGGACCCCTGGGGACCCCATGTTGAGAGCCACTGTGCTATAGGAACAAAAGGGATCATTTAAGGAGCTTCATTCAGTCTTACTTTAGGAGGAAGGCCTATCCTGTGAAAGCATTGTCCCACTTTGGGCACTTTCTCCATGGCGAGCCTCTTCCCCCGAGCCTTCACCCTGTCTATGGCGTTATAGTTGAACGTTTTACTGGTCAGGTAAACCACCTGGAGACCACAGCACCAGAGAGGAGAAAGAATAGAAGAAAGTGCATTTAATGCATAGAACATAAAAAGAGATTGTATCATGATTCATGATCAGTGTTAAAACAGACTAAAACTATGAGGAAAATGTACGTTGACCTTTTTCACTGACAAGAACTAAATAAAAACTAAATAAAAACTAAGCTGATGACTAAATGATGACTAAAACTAAGACTGAATACTAGATAAAAACTAGACAAAAATGTTGAGGGATCTAGTGGAGAAGAGATCCAGTAGAACTAAAAGACAAGTCATTTTATGCTTGTTTGTGCTCGGGTGTTGCGTTCTGAAAATAGCAGATCTACAAGCTCACAGCGACGCGTTGTGAGCTTGTAGATCTGCTATTTTCAGCATGCAACCAAGTGTAAAATCAGCCATTACGGAACAAATAGGCACCGCCAAAAACACATTTTAGTCGACTAAATCTACAGTTGATTTAGTCGACTAAAATGTAGTCGACTAAATGTAATCTAAAACTAGACTAAAACGAAAACTTTTCAGATGACTAAAATATGACTAAAACTAAATCAAAAATTGTTGTCAAAATCAACACTGGTACAGTACATACATAGTACATTTGGGCCTCTCTACCTTGGTGTTGGGGACTATGTTGAGGTCTAGTTTCTGGTCCACCAGGCTGGCTCCAGCCTCTGACAGATAGCCCTGGTTGAGGACCAGACAGTCACGTCCGAAGCTGCATGGACAGCACACTTTCTGCAACCATTTGGTCCACTTAGGGTTGAGCTGACCATAGGGCTCCTCGTTCTTAGGTTTGAACACACCGATTATCTTCTGCAAGCAGAAACCCAGAGATAGATAACAGTCATTATAATGGTAATAGTAATACGCCGTGGCTTGTTTTCAGCAAAGCGATGGAATATAAATTCATGGAGTATAAAGTAAGCTTTAGCCTGTTATCTCACTTAGAGGTCAAGACCCCTTTGGTAGAGGTTTGGGTTGTGTCTGGACAAGAAAACAAAAATAATTGCTCCATTGATCAGACATTGATCATTCAAAATATGCTCCTCATTGACTTACATTGTACGGTGAAACAGATCTCAAAGTCACTCTTTTAGCACGTAAACAAACGTAAACAAAGTTGATTCAGACAATATAGAACATCACCAAACCCAGTACTGTTTGTTTTTTATATAAAATGGCAACTTCCTGTTGATTTTACTATTTGGAGATCCGGATCCGTGGATCCAGTCCGGGTTTTCAACCTAATAAAAATAGGAAGTTAACATTTTTATTAAAGAAACAAACAGTACTGGGTTTGGTGATGTTCTATATTGTCTGAATCTACTTTGTTTACGTTCGTTTATATGCTAAAAGAGTGACTTTGAGAGCTAATTTACTGTACAATTTATCAATTTCAAATCAATGGAGCAATTAGTTTTGTTTTCTTGTCCAGATTTGGAGTTCCATCATGGCAAGGTGCAGACTACACGACCCAAACCCTCTACCAAAGTGGTCTTGTCCTTTAAAGCTGCAATCCAGAACGTATTTAGAGAATAAAACATTATTTGGTATAGGTATGTTATTACAATATAACTAATACATCTGCAGTGGGGTCTCTCCCTCCTCTTCCAATGAGAAATGTTGACCCTGGTGTTGGGTAGGACTGCTTGACAAGTAGTACTGCATGAGTTAATCAAACTAATTGACTTAATCAATTACTTAATTAATTAATACATTCATTCATCAATAGCATTGTGAGCTTATAGATCTGCTATTTTCACAATATTTATCTGTGGAACGGAGTCAAACAAAATGGGGGGTCCCCAGTTCAAATATGATTATTTTGGGGGGGTCCCTAGTTCAAATATGATTATTTTGGGGGGTCACGCCCTGAAAAGGTTGAGAAGCACTTAAAGGGATATTTCACTTTCAAAAAAACTTTTGGTCATTTTATCGTCTACTCAGGCCTTTTTGAGCCCCCCAGACAGTTTTTAAGTTGCTCGATTCAGTATCTAGATATTTGATATTCATTTTATCAGACACGCCCCCTTCCTATACAAACCCATTATAACTTCAAACTCCATTTTAGGATGTTAGATTCATCAAAAACATCCGTCCTTGGTTCTGGTGACTCACCCTGCCCTCCTAATACGTGAGTGGGCCGTGTTTTTTCGAATATTTTTTTCATTTATTTTTTATATATTTTTTGGAAAATGAAAAAAATGTAATACAATAAAAAAAATGTAATAAAATAAATGAAAAAAGTAATCGAAAAAACACGGCCCCCTCGCGTATTAGGAGGGCAGGGTGAGTCACCAGAACCAAGGACGGGTGTTACGACCCAAAGTTTTTTTGAAAGTGAAATATCCCTTTAACTGCCCTAGGTGAGCGAGGGCATTCTATAAGGGTGTCACCCAGGCTGTGACTAATCACATTCTCCACTCTCTGCCATCAAAAGAGACAATTCATGAGCAAAAGGCAGAGGCTTGCTGTAACTAACAAAGTGGAATTGGAATGGTTTCGCAACTCATTTATGTCAATCAGATTATGTTAAGTTCTCTCACATGATGTGTAGTAAGTATCAGGGGACTGGGGCTTCTATTGTACCGTTCTGCCTGGTAACAACGTTAAATATTATGTCTTTAACCCATTAAGACCGGGAACACATCTGTGTCATTTTACACTTTTAGCTATAACCATTATTTTATACTTTTGGCTATTCAAAATAGAAGATCTACAAGCTCATAGCGCGGCACTCGTTGCTGCACTACGAGCTTGTACATCTGCTATTTTTCTGGAAAATCGTGAAAATACGTGCAAATCTTTGAATTGGCATTTTTAAAGCGAACATTTTTTACTCAAATCTTTGCTTCTGAGGATTCTACAAAAGTCTTCTAAATCCTAAAAAAAATAAATTGCAGACGAAAGCGTAATTATGTTGCTATAATCAGTGGTTTTCAAACTTTTTCATGTCAAGCCAAATTATATGTATTTGGCCACGGACCCCCAATCTCAAAATATGTTGTTCCAGGGACCCCCAGAAGCAAAGATTTGAGTAAAAAATGTACATATATATTCAAAGATTTGCACACATTTTCAAGATCTACAAGCTCTTGTATATCTGTGTATATATAGCATATTATATATTGTAGATTTGCTATTTTTGAATAGCCCAAAGAAATGTAAAAATGACACAGATGCGTTCCCGGTCTTAATGGGTTAAATACATGCATCATGAGTGGAAAATGTACCATCGTTGGCTTGTTGAGCAGCGACTAGCGAGGGAAAAAGAAAAGATATGTAGAGAAAGATTCAGGAAACCAAACCATTCCTCTTGTTGTTTCAATGAGCTGAAACACTTCCTGTTCAACAGCAAGGACACATGGGGCTCATCTCCATGCAGCGACACAACACATGACTCTGTGATGTTTAAACAATAAATTGATTTTAACCAGTTAAGAGAAACTATCTCAACAGGTCTGTGGGAGATCTCACAGATATGTGAGCAATGCTCACAATGTCTCTCTCTCTCTGTCTTTGTCCCCCCCCCCCCCCTCCCCCTCCCCCCCCTCCGTGGCCTTTATCTCACCCTGTGACACATCAAGAGGTGATTCCTGCATCAGTTAACATTATGATTACCACGTTCATAAATAAATACTGTAGGAATCAATCAACCTTTTACACCATGTCAAATAATTCAAACCAAGTAAAAGCGCTCTCCTCCAGTCCTATGGCAATAACCAGACCAGTGATTCTCAATACTTTTCATTTCAAGGACCCCCCAGTTTGATATGCATTAGGGTTAGGGTTAGGCCATGGACCCCCATCTACACTGGAAAATACTCAATGTTTATGTAACTCTGAGACAACAGGTGTCCAAAACACATTGACAACTGTGTATGACATTAGCATAATGAAGGTTAATTATGACATTAGCATAATGAAGGTTAATTATGACAATGTCATAATGAAGGTTCATTAGGATAATGTCATAATGAAGGTGACTGACTTTAGCAACAGAAGTAGTAAAAAGGAGTGTGCATATTGCAGGCAGGTGATCCTGATTGTAAAAACATATAAAAACTCTAATATGAAAACAAAGCATAAACATTCCAACACACTGCATTGAGTGAGGCAGTCAGTCAGTCAGCAACAGAATGTTAAGTAAAAACATGTGAGAACTTCTTCCATCACAGTGTTTCAGTAATGTCACCCAGCATGTCATATGGTGAATAATCTAATCTAAATCCCTCAGACTACAGTCTCACCCCCTGAGAGTCTTTGACAAAGTAGCTCCCACTGGATCCCTGGTAGATCCTCTCTGGGTAGATCCCCTCCTCACTGGCCTGTTCTGCTCTCCTCACGATCTCCCCGAACTCTGGATCCCCGGGGAACCGGTTCCTGTGCCGGTGATGGGGGGCCCGGACCCCCGGGAGGTTGTTGCCTCCTCGGTGCTCCAGAAGCGGCTGTCTCTCTCTCTCGCATCCTGACACGCGGACCCCTGATGACACGCGGACCCCTGATCCCGGTGTGGTTGCACTGGTTGCATGATTCGTCCCAATAGAGACCTGATCACTGTGACAGTATTTACAATCCACTGAGTCCTGGAACTGAGAGATGATAGGACGCGTCTCCTCCATTAGAACCTAACGCCGGGCTCCTGGTGATGGAGAGATGTAAACCTCCTCCTTTCTCCTGGTGATGGAGAGATGTAAAACCTCCTCCTTTCTCCTCCTCCTTTCTCCTCTCTGTGAGATGTAAACCTCCTCCTTTCTCCTCTCCTCTGATTCACATGTTCATGTTGTGATCTTCCGCATGTAGACCCCACCCACTCAGCTACTATTGGCCGCACTGCCTCCGTAAATCCCACCCACTCAGCTGCTATTGGTCACTGGTCACAATGACTCAGAGAAGTGGAAAAATGTTCCAAACTTCTCCACAAATGTTGCTAAATCGGGTCACAGAATGGCCACAATAAATACTTTTTTTTTGGTGTAGATAAAAAAAAAGAAGCTCTTTGAGTGAATATTGTTTATAATGCTTTATAAACAATTTTAAAACATGTATTTATTTTTTAGCTACAATTTCATACACTATTTGTGACAACATATTATAGGCTATTCACACTCACAGCACTTTATGATTTTTGAATGTTATGATTTGCCTGTGGGGAATATGTCTGTAAACATTTATTTGTTAAATTATTGCTAAACAATCTCACTAAAATATGTGATCTTTAAACCCTTCTGTTTCATTTGATCAGTATACCCATGTTTGAATATTGAAAATGGAAATAATGTAGGCATACAAATTATCTCACTTTTTTACACGGTAATGAGAATGTATTATTTATTATTTATTATGCTGCACAAACTATTTGGTGGATCTTGGGCAAAACTACGTCCACACTTGTGTCTAAAAGACTGTCTCCCATCATGTCATGTTAAGATAACATGTTATTATAGTGAAACAATAGTCAATAGCAACTTAAACTTGAGGGAATAAAAAGAGACAAAATCTTTTTTGTGTCCTATAGCTTCTTCCCACTTGTTCGTTGTAACTCATAACTAAGTGCACAAACTCATTAGAGACTCTGTAACTAAAACAGATGGCTATTAATTGGAAACATCATATTTGTTTGCTGTAGTAGTCATGGGAAACACAAACACCACAAACACTTTATTTATGTATATTTTAATGTGCATGCATGTGCCACATATAGCCAGTAGATGGTGGTAATTTACCATTTTCCAACGTGTCGTTTTTCTCCCAGTTAGGGATGAGAAAATAAATGCCTAAATCTATTATGAATCGTCGTACGATGGTGTCGCGTGCCAAAAATAAGCTCTCAACTCGTGGCATGGGCATGATCCATCACACGTTCAGAGGTTTATATATCGGCGCGAAGTAGCCTATAAATATGGCGTAATTCGTGTGTAATTTGAGCCATAGTGGAGTAAGTGGTCTGTCTGACTGACTGACTGACTGACTGACTGTCTGGCTTTGTGAATTCTATTTAAAATAAAGTATAGTTATGGACCCTGACAGAGGCGCGCCGACTCAGTAGACCTTGAGGCCAAGGAGTCGCGCCCGCGCGCCTCCAGGCGCGAGTGCCCGCGGCGACCGGCCGATGGTCTGCTAGTCGACTCAGCGCCGTCCGAGTTATGTACCGATAGGCACAGAATCGTAAATAATATTGGTGGGGACTGCGTTTGCCCCACTAACTGTGTAATGAAACTTACATAAACTATTTCTGTTTTAAAGGTTTGTGATTTCTGTTTGACTGTGCAGGGCAGAGGCGTCAATTCTCTGAGTCATGGTAACCGCAGACCCTCGGATTTAAAATTATTTCCACTATTTCTTAATTCCATTTAAGGATGTGTTTACATTATATTTTATAACTAAGGGATAGGTGCTAAAAGGTTACAGGCTTGGATCCCAGTTAGCATATCTACAGTTCTGCTGTTCACACTTCCATTTTGGAAGACAATGAGCTCCCTGTTGATGGCCCAATTGCTGATGGCTCTTGGTATCAATGTGTCTTCATTAATATTCTCACTAACTCAACAATGAGATCTCCCACTCAACTCTGTGGTTTGATGTAGGTGATCAACTCCATTGTTTAGTTTAGTGAGAATTTGTGAAGGGTTTCAGTTCTGTTGGGCAGTTTAAAAGTTTAAACCACCTGGATATTTTGTGCTAAGTCTTGTGATCCATTCTTTTTCATGGAATCTTCTCTGTCCAATTGTCCAGCGGTCATTGTATTCCAAGCCACATACCTTTATAGCCTCAATTCCATGTGTCATAAAGTGTTGAACAATTAACAAATGGGTATCCTTTTCATTATTAATGACTGACTGACTGACTGACTGACTGACTGACTGACTGACTGACTGACTGACTGACTGACTGACTGACTGACTGGAGAAGGTGAGAGACGTCCCACCACTAGCCATGGATACACGACCGTCATTGATGAACTTCAACCTGGTGTTTGCACTTTCTCCATTTACGGTCCGTACATCTACATAAACGTTCAAATTTCAAATATAAAGTGCTGACCTCATGGCCACGAATGTTACAATTATGTACGGGTTCTCAGAAGTACCCGTATATCTGCCGTATTGTTTAATAAAAAGTATTTGAATCCGACTGGTGTCATTTTCTCATAGAGTTCATGTATCAAAGTGCAATACACCTCCCAACCGATAGGTTCGCGTAGTTGAAAGCATATGGAGGACATATGGAGAAAATGGCCACTAATCGAATAAAATGCTCTTTATTGAACAATACAGAAAATACGGGTACTTATAAGGAGCCGTACATACTTGTAACATCCGTGTTCATAGGGTAAGCACTTTATATTTGAAATCTGAACGTTTATGTAGATGTACGGGCTAAAAAGGACGAAAGTGCAAACACCAGGTTGAAGTTCATCCATGACTGTCATGATATGACAGTCATGTTTCAGGGCTAGTCCTACCACATGCTTCCATGGTGGAGTTCAGGCGTGGTTTAGCTCTATGGGTGTGGTTATGATGACTGGTACTGGTTGAGGGGCGTGGTTTAGCTCTATGGGTGTGGTTATGATGACTGGGACTGGTTGAGGGGCGTGGTTTAGCTCTATGGGTGTGGTTATGATGACTGGGACTGGTTGAGGGGCGTGGTTTAGCTCTATGGGTGTGGTTATGATGACTGGGACTGGTTGAGGGGCGTGGTTTAGCTCTATGGGCGTGGTGATGATGACTGGGACTGGTTGAGGGAAGTTGTCAATGGACAAAAGCAGGCTATATGTGATATTTTTTTTAAGAAAAACTTGACATGCCGTCCTTGTGAATTTTTCTTTTGTATAAAATTGTGGTCTGGTTTTTACCTCAACATCAATATCTTTGTTGTGGGACTTCATACAGTAACGGGAGGCAAACAAGGTAAAAATGTCATGCATTTTACTGGTGTTTAAAGTTGTTTAAGGACTTATAAATCTACAAATCTAACTATCTAAGTAACTAAAGTTTTCTAATGATTGTAGTGGAGTAAAAGTACAATATTTGCCTCTGAGATGTAGTGGAGTAGAAGTAAAAGTACTACAAATTGGAAATACTCCAGTAAAGTAAAATAAAATACCTCAGAATTGTACTTAAGTACAGTACTTGAGTAAATGTACTTAGTTTCTTTACACCACAGATTGTTCTTATAAAGTTGGATTTGTCTTGCTTTTATTTAGATTTGTTTTACCAGTCAAACTGTTAAATCCAGTGTATTAAGAGTATATAAAACACTGTTAAATCCAGTGTATTAAGAGTATATAACATTTAGTCAACAGCTGTGCAGCACATAGAGTAACCTATTCATTCATTCCATATTTAACCACAACTACCTTAACCAACCTTTACACCCAAACCCTATAAACATAAACAGTCTATTTTAGGACGAGGTGTCTTCACACTAAACATTCTCTAAGTTCAAGTTTGTTTATTTTCTGACAGGAAATCATCTTAAACTTGAACCCAAGCTGTTCCCTAGCAACGGACACTGGTAGTCTCTCCCTGAGCATTGTGTCTGAGCATTCTAACTGCTATGGTATTTATTTACTAGTTCAGTCATTCTTAATTCAAAGGACCCCTGGAGGTCCCCGGACCCCACTTTGATAACCACTGTACTGTAGTAGTAAGTTGTTTTGCAAAACTAGGGTGTGAAAATGCAATGTCATGTCACACCCTAGTTGGCAAACTAAGGTGTTGTTTGGCCAGTATATTATTTACTCTCAAATATAATGCTCGTTCTTTAAAAGTTTATTACACTTAACTTTCAGCCGGAGGTCCCCATATTATGACAATATAAAGCAATTCCACCCATTAAAGCAGAATACATGAAAATGTATTTTAATCCCCTATCCGATAGAGTCTATCGCACATCTTTTGGGGAAGTATTTCACTCCATTTTGAGCTTTGGTTGCCCTGATAATCCCATTCCTCCAGATAACTATAAATACATATCTGGTGTAATATAAAGTGTTTTGTTAAAAAGTTAAAGCTATGATAGTCATTGCTACAGTATGTACCTGTATGTGTTCTCTCTCCTGATTGAATTAAATTGGTATCTCGACCTGAAAATGTACAGAGCTGGAGAGATGGGGAGACCCCTGTTACAGCACAAACACTCTATAGCAATTACTATCAGAATATATAGATTAATATATTAACATATGTAGTGTTTTAGAACCACCACCAACTGCTCTTCTCCTCTCCACCTGTGAGCTCTCTCTCATTCTTGGAATTCAGCCACTCCTGGAAGTCAACTTCCTAGAAGTCAGCCTGAACATAAGTGTTCTAACTGTACAATGTTGCCCTGAGGGACACCCAGCAAAACAAACACACTTTTAGTATGTAAATAAAAGCTACATTTGTCCTGAAACAATCAAACATACTTCTTACTGCATATTCTCATGCATATTCCTTATATTAATGTCCATAAGCCTAAAGATGTTAGAAAGTGATATTTATCTCACCAATTGGTGGCACTGTGTCCCATGTGACTTTGCCTCCAGAGAGGACTTCCCCCCCCCCACCACCCCTCAGCCAAAAGGACCCACTTAGGATAAGGATAATTCCTTTTAACAGGTCGTTCATGAAAGTCCTTGCGGTCTTGTTTCCAATGAGAACCTGTGAGCAATTGGGGTTAAGAGTCTTGCTCAGGGACAAATTTCATATCATCGGCACATATGCTGGGATAGCCTGGAATCGAACCTGGGGCAACCAGGGCCAGCTGGTTCCCTAGGCGGGCTCACTAACCACTCAGCTATGGCCGCCCCTATACTTCATCAGACCCCTCATTCCATGGGACATGCAGACATGTCTGGACATATATTCTTCTTTTTCTTGTTCTTTTTAATGGCTGGTGGGAGGTCCAAAAAGGTAGTTTGTTGCCTGAGGGCCACGGCGTCCCAAACCATAGATGTTCTCATGGTTAAGTATGAGGGGGGGGGGGGGGAAGGGGGGGGCTGTGCTGTGCTCGCTCCATTTAGTAAAGCTGTCCTTGACCTCAAAGGCTCCATTCAGCTTTAGGAGGCAATGAGATGAAAGAGAGCTGTGTCTCTTTTTTCCCTTTTGGATGAGCAGTAGATGTTTGGTTTACCATGTGGTGGAATAAGTACTCAAATGTTTTACTTAAGTAAAAGTATCAATACTGCAGGGTAGAAATACTCCCGTCATCAAATTTTACTTGAGTAAAAAAAGAGGTGGCATCAAAATATACTTAAAGTACCAAAAGTAAAAGTACTCATGCAGAAAAGTTCAACATGTATAAAAATTATTTTGAAAACAGCAGATCTACAAGTAGATCTTCTGTTTTCAAACGGCCGAAATTATAGAGCTGAAGTGGTTCATGTATGTTTTGTAATAATAATCTAAATCTCGAAAGTAACTAAAGTTTTCAAATAATTGTAGTGGAGTAAAAGTACAATATTTGCTTCTGAGATGTAGTGGAGTAGAAGTAAAAATATTTAAAATGGGAAATACTCCAGTAAAGTAAAAATTCCTCAAAAGTGTACTTAAGTACAGTTACAACTGCAAAGGAGAAACACACTTTAATTTAGTTTTTAGTTGTTGTTTTTGTTTAGTTTTTTACATGACACGATAAAATGTATGTCAAAATGTGTGACAACATGTGTGACAACATGTGTGACAACATGCGTGTCCTTCACAGAAAGATGGGCTTCCTGCAGCTGCTGAAATCCCAGTTCTTGTGCCACCTGTTCATCTTCATCGTGTTTCTGGTCAGCGGCCTGACCATCAACCTTCTACAGGTCTGTTCTCTCCCGCTGTGGCTGCTGGACAAGCAGCTGGCCCGGAGGGTCAACTGTAGACTGGGATACTGCGTCTCCAGCCGTGAGTATATATACTCACTACCAGCCAGTCAGCCAGCTGACATTAAAGTCTGTGACTTATCAAATGTCCTTCTAAGATAGGACTGGGTTGGTGCTGTGTCTGTCTTGCTGACAGACAAGCTTGACATATTGACTCTTATATAGATAAGAAAACACATTGGTCTGTTTTCAGTTGATTTGTAACTTTTGAATTCCCTACATTTGTGTCAACAGACCATTTGAGACTTCTTGCTTAGAAAGCGTAAAACCTGTCGTTTGATGATGTTGCTCACTGAAAATAGTTAATCTACAAGCTCACGGTGTGTTGTGATGCAATATGTTGTGAGCTTGTACATTGGCTATGTTTGGTGCGCGACACCGTGGTAAGACAGAGTATTCATTAAAGGGTAAGGTAGGGTAATATATTAATATATTAAAGGAAGGGTAAGTGATATTTTTGGTTAAAACAAAAAGTTTTTTGTTAAAAGGTTAAAGCTCTATATTCTGATAGTAATCATTGCTATACCGTGTTTGTTCAGTAACAGGAGTCTCCCTGTTTCTCCAGATCTTTATTAAACAGAAATGTCATTTTCAGGTAGGTGACAACATGTCAGCCAATCAGGAGAGCGTATCCATTTATCAGCTTAATTTTTAAAGTGTTCCAATTTTGTCTGAGGACGTCTTTGTCATCACTTCCAATTTCACTTGTTTAATCTGTATCCAGTTCTCTTTTTTAGATAAAATTAGATAAAATTGTTATCCTGACCTGAAAATGCCTTTTCTGTTTAATAAAGAGAAGGAGAGACATGGAGACTCCTGTTACTGAACAAACACTCTATCACAATATAAAGCTATTTAACAATTTAACCTTTAAGTAGAACTGCCTACATTGTGTGTCTTTATCTTCAGAGATGGTGGCGCTCCTAGAGTGGTGGTCAGGAACTGAATGTACGCTCTACACCGACCCAAACACTTACCCACTGTACGGAAAAGAAAATGCAATTGTCGTGCTTAACCACAGCTTTGAGATCGACTTCCTGTGCGGTTGGACCTTCTGCGAGAGATTTGGCGTTCTCGGGGTGAGGGGAAATGGTTGTTACTAGATAAATCTACACTTGGTCTCCTAACTAAAGAATATATTTTGGTGTCCCCCTTCTCATCAGCTTTAAATGTAAACCTTTTCAGAGTTCGAAGGTGTTGGCCAAGAAAGAGTTGGCGTATGTGCCTGTGATTGGCTGGATGTGGTATTTCCTGGAGATAGTCTTCTGTAAGAGGAAATGGGAGGAAGACAGAAGAACAGTGGCTGAGAGTCTTCAGAACCTGCACGATTATCCAGAACACTTCTGGGTAAGACTTTTATCATCAGAATGACATCTCTGGATCTATATTTTGGGATCGTGTTATTAATGAGAGTCTAATTTCCTGGGGCCAGTTCTTGCTTTTCTGTGAGGGGACGCGCTTCACACCCAAGAAACACCAGGTCAGCATGCAGGTGGCTGAGAGCAAAGGTCTGCCCAGGCTGAAGCACCATCTCCTGCCCAGGACCAAAGGCTTCTGGGTCACTGTGCAAAACCTCAGAGGAAAAGGTGAGCGTCCATTCTGATACACTGAGTTTCATCACAGTATCAGATCTATTTAATGTCAGTAACCGACATCGTCTGCTCCTGCTTTCACTACCTTGTGCAGTTGCTGCTGTGTACGACTCCACGCTGAACTTTAGAAACAATGAAGTTCCAACCTTTTTGGGAGTTCTTAATGGGAAAAAGTATCATGCCGACTTATACGTGAGGTACAGTAACACATTACAATGTGTATACATTTTGAACAAAGGGCAGGTTCCTTGCTTTGCCTGGTTTAATTGCAGTAATTAGTGCAGTCTGACGTCTCTTCTTCTCGCAGGAGAATCCCTCTGGAGTCTGTCCCTGAGGAGGAAGCAGAATGTGCTGCTTGGCTCCACAAGATGTACCAGGAGAAGGTCAGAGTAATCACATTATAATCTGTAGTACGACATTCAAATCACATTATAATCTGTAGAACGACAGCCTCATTTAAACCTGATTTATGCTTCAGTGACAAAGTGTCATGAGGTGTCTGTCTGTTGTTCAACAACAAATATGTGAATCAACTGAAAGTTTCAACATTTTACAGGCTTTATACTGTATTTTACAGGCTTTATCTCTTATTACTAAGTATAAATCAGGCATTACACAGATGCACCATGACACTGAGCAGCGTCATGGCCCTCAGGGTACAACCTGGACAAGGTCATTTAATTGATTGATTGAACATCTTATTAGGCAGAAATATAAAAACAGCACAGAGTACAGTCAAACACTTTGTCTAAAAGGAGAACACAAAAAAAGTCCTTGCGGTCTTGTTTCCATTGGGGTCCTAGGTATTCAATTCATCAACATTTAAAAAATAGCACCAAACATTCAATATCATCACAAATATAAAACGCTATATGTACAGAGTAGGAAAAAAAGGGGGGGGGTAAAGAAAAGGGGGGGGGGGTCGCCTGTCTAAGGGAGAAGTGATCACTACCTCCCCTTCCTTTGGCCTCCTGAAAGGTGCATTTTTAAAGGATTGTGTCATCTGTCATCTATGGTATGTTTCTGTGCATGTCTCCACAGGACAGCTTTCAGGAGCAGTATTCCCAGACGGGCCGTTTCCCCGGCCCTGTAATGAGCCCCCCGGCCCCCCACTCACACTGGGCCCTGATCAACTGGCTGTTCTGGTGCTGCTTGCTCCTGTATCCTCTGGGTCTCCTCGTCTCTCAGCTTGTGACCTCTGGGTCAGCTGTCACCGTCCTGATCACTGTGTCTGTCTGCTGTGCAGGTTGGTTCCATACGGACACCATCACTCTGAAGCAGCTCCTAAAGCTCATTCCCTTCATTTCAATAACCTGTTCCTCTTTGTCCAAAGTAACATTCTGTAAAGCAGCAGATTTGACAACAACTAGTTAAATTCGTGCAAAGTATAATTTATCTGTCTTGGGAGCATGCCCCCTGCATTTTTATCATCAACTTGTACTGTAATATTTAATTATTCATCCATTTGTTTTCCTCTGCTAGAGACGAGAGAGAGAGAGAGAAAACAATGGCAGCTAGTCTTGTAATGCAACAATTTACATTTACCGTTGCACCTGTTGTACCTTGTGGTCTCCTGATATTTGTTTTTTCAGGACAATTTTGAAAGAAACCAGTGTTACACATCTTATTTATACACCCCTTCCCACACACTAGATCAGTTCAGACATGCAAACTGGTTAGAGGTAAAACAAAAATATAAAATAAAAGCTACAGCTTGTACCATTTTCTCCTAAATCGCATTGTGAAAGTGTACCATAGTAGGACCTGCTTCTGTTGTTGATTCACGTTAATCCAAACAGGCATCACTCTTATGATTTGAGAAAACACAGGAAGAAAGTCTATGATACGACAGACTGTAGCCAGCAGCGTTCTACTCAGAGAGGAAATCCCCCCCAGAGCCCTCACGCGTCACACTTTCACTATGAGTGCAGTAGGCATGCATCATTCTGTCATTTTGAGTATTTAAACATTTTCTCATCACATCTACACAAATGATGTTCCTCTATTTTGTTATTCAAAACAGTGACAAGTTTGCATGTCTATCAGCACATCTATGCTGATAACTCAGCACATCTATCTGTCCCTCTCGCCCCTGGCCAACACGCCAAAGTCCTAGGGCCCTATTTTCACCGGCGCCTTACCCATTATCCCTAAACTTCTTTACTATTTCTAAAAACATTTTCAAATAGTTCAAATAGCCAATCTACAAGCTCACAACATGTCGATGTAGATCGGCTAGTTGAAATGTTTTTTAAAATAGTTAAAAAATGGCAAAGAAGTTTAGGGATGGGTATGGCACAAAAAAATCATTTAGTGTGCAAATTCCTACAATTTGTAGTATTGACATTATGTATTATGTAGTATCAATATTCAAGTATTTTAATATTAATGTGAATATTCACATAACATGATTAGGCCCAACCCCAGCAACACTGCATCTATGTCCACACAGATTGACAGTTTTCCCCACCTTGAGATCCATGAACACGTCAGATTACACCGATTACAATTTCCATTTCACAGCCAGTAGACGATGCTGTTATTTCACCAGATGTCCCAGTAGTGTAGAGCATGCCTGCTCCGCTAAGAATACGCGCCGGGTCATTTTATTCTACACTTGCATGTGAACTTAGGCCCACCCAGAGTATTATAAGGGTCAGTCATTTAGACACATTGTGTATCAGGACTTTGCTGCCATCAACAAGTCTTTGATGGGACATAAAAGTGCAATATAAAACATTTACTTTGGAAATATCCATCACTCAAATTGTGACAATATTATTTCTCTAAGTTTGTTCTTCCTGATTCTTTCAGTTTCTCTTGGTGTTCGCTGGATGATCGGCCAGACTGAGATCAACAAGGGCTCAAGCTACGGAAATAATGACATTCCCCTAAAAAGAAATGGAGAATCTGTGACCCAACAACTGAATGCTCCCAGTGACAGCATCTGAAATCCAGCGTTGACCGTATGGTAGAACTGCTTTGGATACAAACAGTTTCATTTGATTAGTGCAGGCCACCATGCAAATGAGGTGTTGAGCTATGCTGCTAAGGTGCTTCAAACTGGGCAGCATGGGGTGGGTGGGTGCATGGCAGCATGGGGGTTAGGTGGGTGCATGGCAGCATGGGGGTTAGGTGGGTGCATGGCAGCATGGGGTGGGTGGGTGCATGGCAGCATGGGGGTGGGTGGGTGCATGGCAGCATGGGGGGTATGGAAAACCTCCCAAAGGGAAAAATAGCGACTGTGCCATTTTAAAGTTCATTCTAAAGTTCTCCCAACAAGCAAACAATGGGCTACCTCTTAACACATTCAACGCATCTGTCTTATCTGTCCTAACCCATAGCAGATATACAAGCTCGCTATGAGCTTGTAGATCAATTTTTTTTATCATGAAAATGTGCGCAAATCTTTGAATATATATTTTTGTACTCAAATCTTTGCTTCTTGGGGTCCCTGGAACAAAATATTTTTGATATGGACAAATCCGTGGACAAATATCTATCATTTTGGGGGTCCTTGACATGAAAAAAGTTTGAGAACCACTAATGTAACTGTATATATGTATACTGTATACTGTAATAATGTAATGTAATGTAACCGCGCTGCCTGTGGCTGCCTGTAGGCGGCCATTGCTGCGGTGTCGCGTCCGCGGAGCATTGACACCGCAGCAATGGCTGCGCCCAGGGCAGCGCTCCGTGGATTCGTGTATACCACTGATGACCAACACAAAACAACTGTTAGGATTTAGAAGACATTTGTAGAATCCCCAGAAGCAAAGTTTTGAGTTAAACATTTTCACTTCAAAAAATATTCAAGTATATTCAAATATTGAAAGATTTGCACACATTTTCACCATTTGAATGGGTTGAAGACTAATAACCAACTGATCCCATTCCATTGGTGGTAAGAATACATAAACCAACTTTTCTTACAAAATGTTTTTTAATATTGTTTGTACAGCAAACACTGTAAAAGCAGCAGAGGAACAGAAGTCGTGGTGTGGTGTGTGTGTGTGTGTGTGTGTGTGTGTGTGTGTGTGTGTGTGTGTGTGTGTGTCAGTGTCTGTATATGTGTGTGTGGATGTGTGAGTGTTTGTTTAATGTTGAGCAGCAGACCAGTCTCCTCCGGACTGGGTGCGTTTCCGGGGGAACGTCAACAAAAAGCTCCTCACAAACACAACGTTGTGGGACTTGGATAAACCGCTTCAATACAAACCAACTGAAACATTTAACTCTTGGCAAATAATACAAAATAATAAAAACTAAATTCTTCTTCCTACTGCAGACTCTCCGGACAAAAGAGTGTTGAATTAATTAATCAGGCGTTTTGGGATTGTTTTCCATTTCATTTAAAAAGGTACGACAGTGTCCTAACATCATGAATGAGGCTTTACCACATCAAAGGCCTTTTCCCCCCCCCCATCCCCGGACCCCAATAAAACTGTTTCTTCAGGGTAAACAGTTTTTTAAAAGTGCCATAGCTGTCCCCCCCCCGCCCCCCCCCTCTCATTTCTGAACAAAAAAAGAAAAGGAGAAAAAAAAGGTGAATTCCTCGTTGCTTCTTTCAGGTTCTTCTCCAGTGAGAACAATAAAAGCGGTTAGAATTATTTTTAAATTTACAATATTGTTTATACAAGGATCAAAGCCAATTCTATTCTTACAATATGTACAACCCCCCCCCCTCCTATCAGAACCAATGGGTACGTGTATAGAGACACACCCCTCTCCTCCAATAGGTCCAGTTGTCCTCTGAAATGATAACATAGTAAAGCCTGATTCATTCATGGTTGTGGGCCCGAAAAAACAGCCGATCTACAAGCTCACACAACGCGTCACGCGATGCGACGGGTTGTGTGAGCTTGTGGATCGGCTGTTTTCCAGGCTTTAAGTTCCATGAAATCAGGCTTTAAGTTCCTCAGTTTAGCTCCATGTGCCTGTAGCTCCACGTCCTCTTGTTCATGTTCATCCACAGTTTGCTTTCCTCTTTGCCAACACAGCGAGTACAGTACAGTACACAGTACAGTGTACAGTATAGTATATACTGTATATAGTATATAGTACAGTAGTGTTTTGTAAACGTAAAAAAGCCACAGAGCAGTCAGAGGTCCGTCCCGTCACTCTTCATCTGTACAGACCTGTTAGAGACGAGGTAGAACATTAGTGGTGAGAAAAAAAACATTCATTTCAGTGAACCAACGATTTCGTTCACGGCAATGATCCGTTCAAATGATTTGTTCAGTATCTCTATTGTCTCGTGAAAAACTAGATGAAAAGCATCCATAATATTGTCACGTATGGATTCTCTAATTCTCTTCATTTCTATAGTTTTTCCGCCACATGACTATATATAGTAGCATCATGTCTTGCTTTGTCCAAAACATTTTCTTTTGCTTTGTCTTTTCTGCTCAGTATGTACAGTATTGTTTGACCTATTTTCTTTATCATATTTGTTTATATTTTTAGTTTTTGTTCGTTTTGATTTTTGTTTTTAATAATAAATAATTCATTTATTTGTAATGTAAAACGGTGAGGTTCTCAAATAAGCCCCTCTAGGGTTTCTTACCTCACCGGCACAACAACTAAATGTCAACTTTCCTGTGGAAAGAACTAAAATGTCATGAATATATGTATATATGCATATATGTATATATGTATATATAAACTGTTGTGCAAATCAAATAAATCAAATCAAGTTAGACTTAACAAAGCTTGTTTAAATACAACAGTGACGTCTCACCTTGACAAACAGGTGTTTAAATACCACAGTGACGTGTCTCACCTTGACAAACGGGTGTTTAAATACAACAGTGACGTCTCACCTTGACAAACGGGTGTTTAAATACAACAGTGACGTCTCACCTTGACAAACGGGTGGTTAAATACAACAGTGATGTCTCACCTTGACAAACGGGTGTTTAAATACAACAGTGACGTCTCACCTTGACAAACGGGTGTTTAAATACAACAGTGACGTCTCACCTTGACAAACGGGTGGTTGAATACAACAGTGACGTCTCACCTTGACAAACGGGTGGTTAATAAATACAACAGTGATGTCTCACCTTGACAAACGGGTGGTTAATAAATACAACAGTGACGTCTCACCTTGACAAACGGGTGTTTAAATACAACAGTGACGTCTCACCTTGACAAACGGGAGTTTAAATACAACAGTGACGTCTCACCTTGACAAACGGGTGTTTAAATACAACAGTGACGTCTCACCTTGACAAACGGGTGTTTAAATACAACAGTGATGTCTCACCTTGACAAACGGGTGTTTAAATACAACAGTGACGTCTCACCTTGACAAACGGGAGTTTAAATACAACAGTGACGTCTCACCTTGACAAACGGGGGGTTAAATACAACAGTGACGTCTCACCTTGACAAACGGGTGGTCCAGTAGCACGCTAGCGGTCCAGCGGCGCTTGGGTTCGCTCTCCAGACAGTGACCCAGGAAGTCCTTCCCCTCCGTGCTCAGCTTCTCAGGGATGGGGGGTTTGTGTCCCATGCCCACCTTGTACATGATCTGGAAGTTGTGCTCATACTCGTGCCAGGGCCTCTGTGGGGATATGAACATGTAATGTAAATGACTGTAATGTAATGTAATGGATAGACGTGTGCCAAGAGGACATCGGTTATCATGTTGTAATTAAAATGAGAAAAGTTTTTATTTATTTTTGTCATGTAGTTAGTAGTTTTATACAACACAAACACACACTTTGTGAAGGCTGCTGACTCACGGTCACGTAGACCATTGGTTCTCAAAGTGGGGTCTATGGTAGTGGCTACGGTGCCGCGCTATGAGCTTGTATATCTGATATTTTTGAAAATCGTGAACATTTAAGAAAATCTTTGAATATACATTTTTTAAAGCGAACATTTGTAACTCAAATCTTTGCTTCTGGGGGTCCTTGGAACAAAATATTTTGAGATGGGGGTCCGTGGCCAAATACATATAATTTTGGGGGTCCCTGACGTAGACATCCCAGTCTCAATAAACATACGCACAAATGCCTCCACATTTGATCAAATTTACATTTTCTATATATTTTCATACAGTTTGTCTTTGTAGTTAGTTTTTAGTTCCCCGTACAATAGTCACAGCCTTACATCAAACACTAGTGTGCTTTTCTTCAACACAAGGTTCCCTCTCTTTGTTTCCAATTAAATTGGAACTTGAATAACAAATGCAATTGAGAATGTAAGATCAGCTTTGAGACTGAGACCTTTGTAATGACAAGCTAGCAGTACCTAGTCAAAGCCTCCCTAACAGGTTCACTGTGACATTTAAACCACTGCTATTTGTTGCTGAAAGGAAATGAAATTACGCAACAAATTACCACTATCAACGCAACTCCTGAGAGGCTATTTCAGTTTAAGTACATTTCTAAATAAATAATGAACAAACAACATTAACCACCATCATTTTGGTCCTCTTAAAAATCTCCGGGATAGTTTTGACTCA
>NC_137619.1:820000-845000 GCF_963280865.1 Gymnoscopelus braueri | reverse complement strand
CAATGTGTCTTTTGAATGGTGGTGGACAGTAACTAAGTACATTTATTTAATATTAGTATTTAGTATTTGTACTGTATAGTTTTGTGTTAGCGAAAGCTTAGCAGTAGCCTTCAAGCATTTCCCCAAAAACCCTGAGGTTTCACACAGTCCACAGAAATGGAATCTTCAAAGTCATTCTCAGGCCACAGTGCCCCCTGGTGGTGGTATTGTGTACCTGCTGTCCCCAGGGTGCTGTTGACCTCGCCCGGCATGGTGTGGGAATTGTTCTTCAGCTTCACTGAGCAGCCGAAGTCGCCCAGTTTGATCAGACCCGACGACGTCAGGAAGATGTTGGCTCCTGTTGACATGAAAACACATGAAAACATTATTTGACATCAAAACAAACCCCACTTCACACCAGAGAGGTTGGCAATGGTATACTGAATGTATGTTATTGAGGAATAAAACACAACTAACACGTTGCAGTTGAACTCTCAAACTGACTGAAGTGAATGTGAACGGAACACTGGTGGACTGACTCCAATATTAAAGGGATAGTTCACCCCCAAAATGACTTTTTTTTCCAATGGATTAGTCACCCCATGGAGACTTGAATTCATGAATATTTTTCTGTTTTTGTCTCATTCCTAAGACAATAATTTGATGACCGGCAGCGGTCCCGGTAGGAGGGAGAGAGAGAGAGAGAGAGAGAGAGAGAGAGAGAGAGGTACAGACCTTTGATATCGCGGTGGACGATGCCGTGCTCATGGAGGACGTTGATGGCCGTAGTGATCTGTTTGCTGTACAGCCTGATGACGTGCTCCTGCAGGCCCAGACGGGACACCTCCTCCAGGGTGCCCTCGTCACAGTACTCCATGAAGATGTACATCTCCTCCTACGGGCGGGGCAGGGACCCAGAGACAGAGAAAGGAAAGTCAGAACGACGCCAAAATATAACAACGTTGTCATATTCTGATGCAAAGACACTTGATCTGAGGGGAAACGTGCGGCTCGTACCCGATGGAGCTCAACGCCAAAGTATCGGACCAGGTTTGGGTGTTTGATTCCTTCAAATATCTTCAGTTCATCCGCCGTCTCCTTGATTGTTTTGTGGTCGTTGGGCTGGAATCGGATCTGTTGGGAAGCAGCAAGACAACGTTATGTATTGTATTTATGCAAGAAAAACTAAATACAGAAACGGTATCTGCCGTTTCTTTTGACATCTATATTCATTTTATTTCAAACGTACCTCTTTCATGGCCAGCAGCTCTCCAGAGTCCACGTTGATACAGGTGTAGACCTTCCCATACTGGCCCTCGCCTGTTTCCATGAAGAGAACACGTTCATAGATTGCACCATTATGATGGAAATAAGAACCAGGGTTCCCACACATTTTTACCAATGAATTTCCAAAACATTTCCAGAATATTTAACCCAATTTCCAGGCCTATATAACAATCATTCAGCGCAATAATGAGTCTCTTACTCTTATGTGCAAAGACAGGCAGTGTAGCAAAAATAAAGCATAGAATATAGAATTCCATTCCAATATCGTGCCAAATTTATACTGTATAAATATATATTGTAGCGACCTGGCAAAAGACCCGGCCGTAACTTGCTCCTCTAAGTGAGCTCTCTTGGCGTTGCCTGTCGGTCTGCCGGGCAGGAGGCCGAGGTTCAAGTCCAGCTCGGTGTGTGAAACGTTACAATATTTATAAATGGTTTACATTAGGCTGCAATCACGCAGCCCGTTCGGGAAAAAACATGTTATACATGTTTTGGAAAATGATTTTTATCAACTAAATCAATAGTCGAAACAATGCATATCAGAATATTGTAACAGGACCCTAGATAAAGTCCAAACCTTTTCCAGGACTGGAAAAGGTTTTATTTCATGACTGTGTGGACCCTGAAGAACACATTCTACTGGGTTAAGGTGAAGCGTACCTATCTTGTTGCCCCTCTGGGTTAAGGGTTAAGGGTTAAGGTGAAGCGTACCTATCTTGTTGCCCCTCTGGGTTAGGGTTAAGGTTAAGGTGAAGCGTACCTATCTTGTTGCCCCTCTGCCACTTGAAGGTGACCTTCCGGAGGCCCACATGCATGACGTTGTCGTAGGACTTGGGCGTGTGGCACACCTGGCCGATGATGTTCCTCTGCTTCATGACGGCGTAGCGCTTCTCCTCGAAGGAGCGGATGGATCGACGGACGGCCTCCATGGGGCTCTGACGGGCCGCCGTGTCTGAGGAGGTTCAGGGAGAGAGGAGAGGATGGGGGTTCTAGAGATCAGTGAGGTTCTAGAGATCAGTGAGGTTCTAGAGATCAGTGAGGTTCTAGAGATCAGTGAGGTTCTAGAGATCAGTGGGGTTCTAGAGATCAGTGGGGTTCTAGAGATCAGTGGGGTTCTAGAGATCAGTGGGGTTCAGAGATCAGTGGGGTTCTAGAGATCAGTGGGGTTCTAGAGATCAGTGAGGTTCTAGAGATCAGTGGGGTTCTAGAGATCAGTGAGGTTCTAGAGATCAGTGGGGTTCTAGAGATCAGTGGGGTTCTAGAGATCAGTGGGGTTCTAGAGATCAGTGGGGTTCTAGAGATCAGTGGGGTTCTAGAGATCAGTGGGGTTCTAGAGATCAGTGGGGTTCTAGAGATCAGTGGGGTTCTAGAGATCAGTGGGGTTCTAGAGATCAGTGAGGTTCTAGAGATCAGTGGGGTTCTAGAGATCAGTGAGGTTCTAGAGATCAGTGGGGTTCTAGAGATCAGTGGGGTTCTAGAGATCAGTGGGGTTCTAGAGATCAGTGGGGTTCTAGAGATCAGTGGGGTTCTAGAGATCAGTGAGGTTCTAGAGATCAGTGGGGTTCTAGAGATCAGTGGGGTTCTCAGACTTTTTCCCTGTCCGCGGACGGCCCCCATCTGAACATGTTTTGTGCCCAGGGACCCCCAGGGACCCCCAGAAGAGAAGATTTGTGTTAACCCATTAAGACCTGAGGCCCATTCTACAAATGCCTTCTAAATCAGCAGTTCTCATAATCTTTCAAAAATGTTCAAAAATAGCAGATGTACAAGCTCACAGCGCGGCACCAAGTGATGCGCTGTGAGCTTGTACATCTGATATTTTTGAATAGCCAACTCTAGATATAGAACCAATGCTATGGATGGCTTTAAACAGGCTGTTGTTGCTAGGAGACGTGCGATAAGCCTGGTTTCCATTCAAGAGGGTTTATTAGTCACTTCACTCTGAACTCTCTGCTAGCGTGTCTGATAACACCTATAGGTCACAACAGGTCTAAAGGGCTTTAAGGCTAAATGTATGCATTGTTCACCAGCCTTTCCACCTCGGAGGAAAGCATGGTGTTTGTTCTAAAACTAGCTGTGATCCTGTTTAGAAAAAAGAAAGAAAATAATGGTGGTTCTGGTGGTTCTGGTGGTGGTCGCATTGTTTTTGTTCCCCACATAATGCCAATCAATTAGTTTAGTTAGAATTCTTACTCCAAAGCTGGGAAATCTCTGGATCAGAGCCTGGAACTCTCTGCTTTGCACATTTGTTAATGCAATGCTGTACTTATATTTTTTTTTTACTTTTTTGCTTATTTTTTGTATAATGTCACATTATGCATTTTATCATGTTTTGATCTGGTATGGAGTGAATCTTTTATGGACCCCAGGAAGATTAGCTGTTGGCCTAATGGGGATCCATTTAATAAAACACATAAGCATGTTGCAGACTGCCAACAAAAGACAATAAGGGTAAAACCTTTTAGCAGCCAGGGGGAGTGTAGTGTACGGAATATGAATGGAGAGTAATTTAGCAATCTGATACATGCAATATGCAGTAAAAAGTGTATACATGGACCATGTGTGCAGGGGGTAGGCATCCTGAAAACAATGAGTTGTCAATATGGTATATAAAATAATGGATGAATAACAATCTTGTGGACATTGTGTCAAGCTGGGCAAAACAGAGCCGGTTGAGTGTCTAAACGGAAGGAAATGACGTTGACGCTTCACAAATCTTTTGTATACATTCTCCGTGAATGAAACGAGTGTTGTGATTGGTCGAAAAATACTGTTTTCAGGGGAAATACGTTGGCTAACCTTCTGTAGACTAGCTAGCTGTGATGTCACAGCTGTCTCTGGTTCCCAGGGCAACCAATACAAGTCACATGTTCACAAAGATTGGAAGGCAGGGCTGTGTTTCCACATGAACCCCAACAACGTCCCTAATCTGGGGCCAACATTCGGCATTAAAATAGTCAATCTGCAATCTCACAACGTGTCGCAACGTGACACGTTGTGAGCTTGTAGATCCGCTACATTGGGCAAAGAGAAGTGTGAACAGGGGGACCACAGTATAGAGAGACACTGAGAGACATATGTAGGGTTTAAATGGTGAATGGTAGAAGGTTGCTTATGCTGTGGTGTGACAGACAGTACGCCACCACAGTCCACATTCCTACCCTTTGATTGGCTGATGAAGGTACGGAGTTCCCAGCTTCGGCGGGCAGCACTGCTGGGGTCTGCTTTAGGATAGGATGGCTCTGAGGAGAGAAGACAACACAACCACAGTGTTACAGTGAGGTTACAGTGTAATATAATGATGTACATTATCTATAACACAACCACAGTGAATCTTCACTATATTATATATATATATATTTAAATTGTACACTTATTTCACCTATAATGACATGCCTAAAATAGGGACACATTTTTAATCAATTATTTTATCAGTTACTTTTTATAATCGATAGTTTAAAACAGTAAAGCATTGCTTGTTTCATAATTTAATTCCCTACCTAAAAGTATCAGATCCACAAGCTCCAAACGCTTGTCCATCTTCTACTTTAGCTATTTTTGAATCTTAGTAACAGTTTTGGATATATTAGGTTTCCACCCGACAGAGACTATACATAATATCGTCTAATAAAGCCCTAATGCATGTGGAATCAGCCCTAATGCATATGTAATGTAATGTAATGTAATGTAATGTAATGTAATGCATATGGAATGTAATGTAATGTAATGTAATGTAATGTAATGTAATGTAATGTAATGCATATGGAATGGAATGTAATGTAATGTAATGTAATGCATATGTAATGTAATGTAATGTAATGTAATGCATATGGAATCCCATCCACCAACCTTCTCTGTCCTCTGTGGGACTGGAGTGGCGACTCAGAGATTTGAACTGAAGCTCCGCCGCAACCGATGACAGGCGGTCGTTCTCGTGATAGCTGGACCCTCTGCGGGACAACGGTTACAATTTAACACCATGTTTCTTCAACCATAGAATATTATAAAGATGGTACTACATCTCCTGATCTGACATGTCTATGATTAAAAAGGTCTAACATAGCATTGGTGCTTAATACTCAGCTTGGTGGCAAGATCATTTTCATAGTTTCTGTCATTTGTTCATGTTTGAATATGTAATACATGTACTAAATTAAAAACAAATACTTTAACCTACAGGAAATCTATATCCGTTACTTTGAGATCTGTGAATAGCTCTCAGGATGTGCTTAAACATGTAATATATAATAATCTGTGAATAGCTCTCGGGATGTTCTTAAACATGTAATATATAATAATCTGTGAACAACTCTCGGGATGTGCTTGAAAATGTCGGACAGACAGGAAGCAAGTTGCTGATGACACTAGCAATTAGGGTTTAAGATAGGTCACAGCAAAATCACATTTAACCAAAGCAAGGAAGGAAGTAAGGAAGAGGCCCAATTTCTCTCCAACATGGCCGCTGTGCATAGAGCCTATTGGCATGCATCATTGAAAGTTCAAACACAGCTGACAGACAGATGTTAGATTTTTAGAGAGCGTGTTATCTCAAAAGCACAGACATGATCTAATAGCAGTGAATCAATAGCATAAAAGCAGATCTGATTGGTTAATGGCACTAGACTTGCAGGATACCATACAGAGCTCACTCTTTCAACGAGGTAGTGTGTGTTTATCAGTCAGATTCTATCTTTGACTCGTAAGGATACAGTTGAATTAAGCCTACTTAAGGTTGGGTGATAATCTTTCAGCAATAATGGCCTTATTCCTATAGGGCTTATACACATCAAACCTGCTCACATTAAAACAATTAAGGCCTATATACTTCATTGTAAGGGAAAATAGCCAATAAAGGAGCTCACAACGTGCCATGATACATTGTGAGTTGATCTGTTATTTTTGCCATTTAGAAAATAATTGAAACGTCTAATTTAGCCAAAATAGGGACGCCATGGTTAATGTGGTTAACCTGTTTCTAGATTTAGCTCTCAACCAAATGTGAGGGGGGGGGGGGGGGGGGGGAAACAGCTTTTCCTGTATTTCTGATGTTGTCCAAAGCTCACATCGAGCCTTTCAGATTGAGTGACAAGAGGGTCAAGCTTTTGATCTGCGTAGCTGGGACTCTGTGCTGATAATAAGCTGCTGCCAGGTGACTCAGGGTGGGGGGGTGGTCTATACCAGGTGACTCAGGGTGGGGGGGTGGTCTATACCAGGTGACTCAGGGTGGGGGCGTGGTCTATACCAGGTGACTCAGGGTGGGGGGGTGGTCTATACCAGGTGACTCAGGGTGGGGGGGTGGTCTATACCAGGTGACTCAGGGTGGGGGGGTGAGGTGGGGTCTTGGGGGCAAAGCTAACCTGACATCATTGCTGCCGGGTACTTTGGTGTGGTGGCCATGTTCCCCCCCCGGGCCCTGAGGGACGGGGCGGGGGCCATTGGGGAACAGCTGGGTCCGAAGGTCACAGGGGAGACTTCGAGAGCTGTGGTGAAAAAAACAAAACTTGGAGGAACTCTGCCTTGGGGAGACGAGGGTCGCCGCACGCACGTACGCACGAGCATGTGGTGTGTGTGTGTGTGTGTGTGTGTGTGTGTGAACTTGCAATTAAACGTATATATTATTTCTCACACTCATACAGAGACAGAGCAAGAGAAAGAAACGTTATGAATTCAGATTAACACACAAAGCTCACCAGCCCATAGATACAGTTAATTAAAAGTGGAGGCAATAAGCCATGCAAGAAAAGACGTATGCACACAGAAACATTGTGCTCCTCCTACCTAGACGTATGCACACAGAAACATTGTGCTCCTCCTACCTAGACGTATGCACACAGAAACATTGTGCTCCTCCTACCTAGACGTATGCACACAGAAACATTGTGCTCCTCCTACCTAGACGTATGCACACAGAAACATGGTGGTAGTCCTACCTGAAGCCTTCAGCATTGGGGATAAATAAAGCGGGATTTGGAGGGTCACTGTGGCAGCGGGGGACCTTGACGGGTCGAGGACTATTCCTGGGGGCTGAAAGAGAATAAACGTGTCACCAGGACATCATAAAGGGATAGTTCACCCAAAAATGACTTTTTTTCTATGGATTAGTCACCCCATGGAGACTTGAATTCATGGATATTTATTAGTTTTTGTCTCATTCCTAAGACAATAATTTGATTGTCTTAGGAATGAGACAAAAACTCATTCATTCAAGTCTCCATGGGGTGACTAATCCATAGAAACTATCCCTTTAAGACCGATTCTACAAATGCCTTTTAAGTCAGTAGTTCTCACACTTTAAAGATTTTTCAAAAATAGCAGATATACAAGCTCAGAGCGTGTCACTTTGCACATCTGCAATTTTTGAATATCCAACACTAAAATCTAAAATGACACAGATGCTTTCCTGGTTTTAATGGGTTTTAAAGGGAAAACGCATTCTAAAACTCAACACCTATCTGTTTATATGGAAAAATTGTGTTGCCACGGCTTACACGACGTGCTTAAGTCATTTACTGAATAGTAAACGTACGCACCAAACAGCTGTCATGGAGAAAGCATGTCTTACCTATGTACAGACCAGTGACTGGGCTGTGAGGCTTGCCGATCACATGACCAATACACTCATTCATCAGGGCTTGTAAATTCTGCAGACAGAGAAAAACAGGTTCACCGTCAACCGCTGTGACACATCTGTGACATCTGTGACATTCCAAAGGATGAACTATTTTCTAGGTTGTATGGAATCATGAAGGGGACAAAACAATATATATATAAATATATATTTTACCAGAAAGTCATCCTCAGGCAACGCTGATATGAATCCAGGTTCGATGGCTTGAAGGAAATCAAAACCCTGAGTCGCCCACCTGTAGATGAACAGATGTTAGCAGAGACACAAATCTGATTGTGACAATACCTAGACCACTGTTCTCAATCTTTTTCGTGTCAAGGACCCCCAAAATGATATGTATTTGGCTGCTGACCCCCATCTGAAAATATTTTGTGCCAGGGACCCCCAGAAGAGAAGATTTGGGGTTAAAAATTCTAAATATCAACAATTTTTGATATTTTCAAAAATAGCAGATCTACAAGCTCACTAATATCTGCTATTTTTTAAGAGCCAACATATAAATGGATAAAGTGGTTAAGATGATTGCAATGCTACGTTAATTACTTTTGCTGGGGACCCCCGGACCCCACTTTGAGAACCAATGCCCTAGACCAGAGGATCCCAACCACCGGTCCATATATATGGACATATATGTAGAGACATATATGTTTTATATATTGAACATATTTGTTTATCATATATGTGACATATATGTTAATATATTTCCTTGCCGGACCGTGAAATTGACAGCCAGTCCATGGTATCAGAAAGGTTGTGAACCCCTGCCCTAGACCACTGGTTCTCAATGTGGGGATATTTAGGACTCAAATGGGTACTTTAGTTTCATTTGTACACTCTTTGTACCAAGCTTATGAATGGGGTTTGGTGGCCTGATACACAGAACTGGGGGTAGTATAGACATTAGACGGTCATAAAAACACAATACAGTGCCTCCGTGGTTGTTGACCTCTGTGAGGTATGGTCTTACCTGGGCCTGGTGCCCCGCCCACTCTCACACTTGGTCAGGACGTAGGTCATCCATTTACGGGCGAAGGCGATGTAGCGCTCCCCGATCCTCTGCCGGAACTCCCCTGACATGAGGCGCACCACCTCTTTATGGTACTGTGGTAAGATAAAAAAATAAAATTTAAAGTTAGAGCAAAGCAAGCCTGTTTCAATGTAGTCATTACTGATGATCAATGTAGTCAAATGAAGTGATAGAAATCCTTACTACACATTGCAATGACAAAGAAATCAGAGTGCCTACATGTACCAGCATGCATTGTGTACGTAAGGTTGTCATCAGCAGAAGTCTATTTACAGTCAGTGATAAAGCTGCAGACCACAGAAGGAACACAAAGGAAGTTTAATAAGTTATTTCCTTCATGTTCATTCTGCAGACACATCTTCTCTTCTGCCTCCCAGTGATGACAGGATGTCAGATATGAGTCAAATTAGTGAAGTGCTCCTTTAAGACAGCTGCAGTTGATTCATAATGCTGCTGCTCACTTACTATTACCAATAAAGTGGATCATATCACTCAGATCTTTACCCTGGCCAAAGAATTGCTTTCCAAATGCTCATGTTGGTTTATAAAGCATTGAATGGTTTTAGATCATCATGAACCATCCAGACAGGTTTCTGCTTTCTGTCCCCAGAGAGTCAGAACTAAACGCTGAGAATCACTGTTCAGTTTTCACTGAAAGTAGTTTCATTCAAACAGTGGCGGATGAATTAATGAATTAATACCTGGCAATGAATGTGTAAAGTCAGGCTTTGGACTCCACCACCTTTAACTGTTCTCACCTCAAAGGCAAAGTGGTAACCCTGTATCATGGCCTCTCTGTAGTACTGTAGTACTGCTGTAGTACTGCTGTAGTACTGTAGTACTGCTGTAGTACTGCTGTAGTACTGTAGTACTGCTGTAGTACTGTAGTACTGCTGTAGTACTGCTGTAGTACTGCTGTAGTACTGTAGTACTGTACCCTGTACTGTAGTACTGTTGTTCTCACCTCAAAGGCAAAGTTGTATCCCTGTATCATGGCCTCTCTGTAGTACTGTAGTACTGCTGTAGTACTGTAGTACTGCTGTAGTACTGCTGTAGTACTGTAGTACTGCTGTAGTACTGTACTGTACCCTGTACTGTAGTTCTCACCTCAAAGGCAAAGTTGTATCCCTGTATCATGGCCTCTCTGTAGTACTGTAGTACTGTACTGTAGTGTACCCTGTACTGTAGTTCTCACCTCAAAGGCAAAGTTGTATCCCTGTATCATGGCCTCTCTGTAGTACTGCTGCAGCGTGGCAGACTCAGTATCGTCCACCTCCACCTCAAACTCCTCTTTGAAGATGTTCTCCACCCGATCAATGGCCGTGTTGATCTTCATACAGAGCTGCAGGGCCTCGTTCTGTGGGAGGAGAGACGTGACAGAGACACTGAGTGACTTAAGCTCAATTCATACTCGGTGTCACTTGCTGAAAATATCCTCGTTATCTTGAAGATGTGCTATTTTCCAACAAGTGACACCCTCTTTTCTTTATGAATGGAGAACTGCTGTCCAAGGTCGAGAGGAAACGCATTCAGCGGGACAATAGACACGTGAAACCCCATATCTTACACCCACCGTGAAGATGTACATTACATGGTATTGCAGCACTCACTGCAACACAAGGTCATGGTTACATGCACACTAAGATAAGGTCATGGTTACATGCACACTAAGATAAGGTCATGGTTACATGCACACTAAGATAAGGTCATGGTTACATGCACACTAAGATAAGGTCATGGTTACATGCACACTAAGATAAGGTCATGGTTACATGCACACTAAGATAAGGTCATGGTTACATGCACACTAAGATAAGGTCATGGTTACATGCACACTAAGATAAGGTCATGTTACATGCACACTAAGATAAGGTCATGGTTACATGCACACTAAGATAAGGTCATGGTTACATGCACACTAAGATAAGGTCATGGTTACATGCACACTAAGATAAGGTCATGGTTACATGCACACTAAGATAAGGTCATGGTTACATGCACACTAAGATAAGGTCATGGTTACATGCACACTAAGATAAGGTCATGGTTACATGCACACTAAGATAAGGTCATGGTTACATGCACACTAAGATAAGGTCATGGTTACATGCACACTAAGATAAGGTCATGGTTACATGCACACTAAGATAAGGTCATGGTTACATGCACACTAAGATAAGGTCATGGTTACATGCACACTAAGATAAGGTCATGTTACATGCACACTAAGATAAGGTCATGTTACATGCACACTAAGATAAGGTCATGGTTACATGCACACTAAGATAAGGTCATGGTTACATGCACACTAAGATAAGGTCATGGTTACATGCACACTAAGATAAGGTCATGGTTACATGCACACTAAGAATGTGATTTTAATGTGATTAAAGACCTGAGGCCCATTCATTCTACAAATGCTCTAAAATCAGTAATTCTCACTCTTTCAAGATTTTTCAAAACATTTTCAAAAATAGCAGATTGTACAAGCTCACAGCGCTGCACGAAGTGACGCGCTGTGAGCTTGTATATCTGCTATTTTTTAATACCCAACCCAAAAATGTAAAATGACACAGATGCTTTCAAATCCAATTCAGCTCTTACGCTCACTGAGCCTAATTGGTTAAGATATGTGATGTTGGGCATATGAAATCCTTCATCACATTTCTCTCCGGTTTTGTTGAATGTTTACATGTATGAAATGACTAAGCTGGGTTCATTAGAACCGGTGAACAAGTTCACATTCTGTGGGAAACGCATGCCGCGCAAAGAAATAAAATAAAAAAAGAACAAAAAAAAACAAGCAGCAGGTTCAGTTCCGCTTCCGCTGAGCTAGTTATTTATCCATTATTTACATGAACACAGGAGTACTACGGAAACGCCTCTTTGAGCAGTGGCATGTAAATGGCTTAATTATTATTATTATTATTATTATTATTAACTATTGCCTTCATCATAGTATAGACAATAAATAATACATTAAAAGTAGGAATAATTTTTTTTTTTAAAAGATAGCACATCCAAAATGTCAAATCAATGGAGGACAAAGTATTCACATTTCCTAGCTATGAGCCTTCATCAGAGCAGCTCTCAGTGGAAATGTGAATACTTTGTCCTACATTGATTTGAAATGTTGGATGTGCTACCTTTTGGGGATTTTGTCAATTCCCACTTTTGATATATATACTGAATGTTGGGTCTAGCACTCCACTGACAATTGTCCATTGTTGATGCGCCACCTCTTTTTCTTATTTAATAAATAATACATATAATATGAAACAATAATAACAATGTGTGCAGTAGTCAAAGAAATGAAAGCTGCATGTCACATCATTTGAGATACATACTTGAGATACATATTTTGACAGTTGTAGCATAATGTCATTCTGAGTGACTGTTTGAAATTCAGGGGAAAAAAGCTTCAAGTGTAAATACTATGATGTTTTTTTTATTGTACATCTTATTAATCCCACCGGGGGAATTCAGTGTCTGCTTCACCCAGTTGATGTCTGTTCAGATTTTTATTCAAAAGACTGACTGAAACTAAATCAAAATTTGCTGTCAAAATCAACACTCCTTGGCAGGCGTACGCCAGCATTATGAGGTCTGTATTATCATACATACCTTGAGCTGTTCCAGCATTATGAGCATACATACAGGAGAGAGTAATGTAATGTAATGTAATGCATACCTTGAGCTGTTCCAGCATTATGAGCATACATACCAGCACTATGAGCAGACATACCAGCATTATGCGCATACACACCTTGAGCTGTTCCAGCATTATGAGCATACATACAGGAGAGAGTAATGTAATGTAATGTAATGTAATGTAATATAATGTAATGTAATGTAATGTAATGTAATGTAATGTAATGCACACCTTGAGCTGTTCCAGTGCGCTGGCGATGAGAGGCTGACTGGAGGTTTGCTCTCGGCTGAGAGTGAGCAGATCCTCCATAGACTGCTGGAAGGCCTTCCTCTGGGCCACCAGGTGAGCAGACTGCATGACGATCAGCAGCATGTTCTCCACCTGATGGAACATGGTATTATATATGTTATTATATATGTTATTATATATGTTATCATATATGCTGGAAGGCCTTCCTCTAGGGCCTAGAGTCTAGGCCACCAGGTGAGCAGACTGCATGACGATCAGCAGCATGTTCTCCACCTGATGGAACATGGTTGGTGGAATAAGACAAGCTTGAAGAACGTGATTTTGAAAACAAAATCCTAGTGTTCAACTGTTCATGTAACTGTGACCCAGGGCCTGAAATACATCAAATAAATCAAAATAAATGGGGCCAAATTCCTCCCTTATATGGATTTGGGGGGTAGGCCTACAACTACTTGTGAGCTGAACATCCATTTCAATAGTTCACCCAAAAATTATATCAATGATTTTTTTAGTTTTTGTCTCATTCCTAAGACAATAGTTTGATGACCAGCGGACCGGTAGGCAGCGGTTCCGGTAGGAGACACAAAGGAGACTCTTTGTGTCTCCTACCGGAACCGCTGCCGGACATCAAATTATTGGCTTCCATGTGGGTGACTAATCGATAGAAAAAATGTCATTTTGGGGGTGAACTATCCCTTTAAAGTTCAGGCCCTGTGATCTATGTGAGCTTCATAAGACAAAGTATAAGAGGGCAGACATTGTTAATCAGTCGAATTAAAACATTATGTCATTGACATAAAAAGATAATCAAACACGTTACTCAATTATTTAATGGTACAAAGTCATCAAAACAGACTAAGAGTCTCTAAGAAAATAATGGATGGTTGCAGGCAGCCCTAAAAAAGGTCATTTCCTCCCTCAGTCCTCACACACACCTTCATGGCCCTGAGCGTGTCCACCGTCTCCATCTGGGGGACCAGCTTGATGACCGGTCCGTCCCACTGGGCCCACTCAGAGACGGTGGGCGAGGCCCCGGCACCGTGCTTGCTCATGAGCAGGTAGGCCTCGTCCTCAGACATGTCGTCGGGGTCCTTGGAGCAGTCCTTCCCCGCCGCCGCGTTCAGCAGCTGGAGGATGAGGGGCCGCTGGTCCATCAGGCCACACGGCACGAAGATCTCCAGCTCCTCCAGGCCCGGGATTTGAACCTGGTCCACACAAAACAGATTAAAGCCACAGTGCATCATTTCACGTCCCGTCGTGTTAGAAACCGCTACAGGCGCCGAAATGACTAGTTCTGAGCTAATACAGAAAGACAGGCTGCATGTTGAGCTTCATGCATCAGTGTGGATTTCGTCGACCAAAACTATGAAATAAAAACAAATAAAAACTAGAAAATGTGACAGGAAGCCTGGCGGAGACTAATACATTTTAGTCGACTAAATCAACTGTAGATTTAGTCAACTAAAACTAAAACATTTCAGATTACTAAAATATGACTGAAACTAAATGGAATTGTATTAAAAAGACTGACTAAAACTAAATCAAAATGTGCTGTCAAAATCAACACTGCATGCAATACCACATCCACCAGTAGGTGTCCTACAGCCACCACAGCTGTGTTAGTGTTGCACATTCTGGCTCCATATGAAGTTTTTATTCATTTATTTATTGACGTTTCAGCCTGCTGGTGCTGGCCTTCATCAGAATGAAGTTATATTGTACTAGCATACACTACCTTAACCATACAGATTGGAGGAAATAAAATTGTATCCACACAAAACAATTTGGATTGCAGGTTTCTGAGGCATATGGTAAAGAAGTATTAGATGTATAGATGGTTTCTGAGGCATGGTAAAGATGTATGGAGGTTTCTGAGGCATGGTAAAGATGTATGGAGGGATCATGAAGAAGGTAAAGATGTATGGAGGGATCATGAAGAAGGTAAAGATGTATGGAGGGATCATGAAGGTTTCTGAGGCATGGTAAAGAAGTATGGAGGGATCATGAAGAAGGTAAAGATGTATGGAGGGATCATGAAGAAGGTAAAGATGTATGGAGGGATCATGAAGGTTTCTGAGGCATGGTAAAGAAGTATGGAGGGATCATGAAGAAGGTAAAGAAGTATGGAGGGATCATGAAGAAGGTAAAGATGTATGGAGGGATCATGAAGAAGGTAAAGATGTATGGAGGGATCATGAAGAAGGTAAAGATGTATGGAGGGATCATGAAGAAGGTAAAGATGTATGGAGGGATCATGAAGAACATGGAGGGATGATGAAGAACAGAAAATGTCACAGAAGAGGGAAAGCGAATCATTTATTCACCTTGACGTAGCTTCTCTCCTTCAGCGCCTCCAGCAGACTGGGGACCCCGCTGGTTATGTTGAAATCTGCAGCGATCTCCAAGTCCTGTAGGTGACAAAGGAAAGATGCTGTCACACACACACACACAGGCGACGCGTTTTGAGCTTGTAGATCTGCCATTTTCAATAGGTGAACCAGGTTGAAAGCAGTTAAACTACTGCCGTTTCTCACCTTGCGAAGCATTTTAGCGAAGCCCAGAGCCTTGGACGCTCGCTCCCTGGCTTCGTGGAAAAGCTCCTTAAGCGAGCGGCTTGTCTCGATAACAGACCGCCTAGAAAAGAAGGATAAAATATATGTTTTAAAACATCTCTGCAGAACAGAGAAATGAATCATTGGCTCTAACAGTAAAACCTCTATGACTGTTACCTTATCTCATCTGAAGCTGTGCTGTCATCTGCACTTTCCCAGAACTCATCGTCGCTCTTCTGCAGGCCTGCGTCCAGGAAGTCTCCGGTGGATTTGAGGAGCATCCCAGCAATGTCACTGTGTTGGGGATCAGGAAATATAGTTATTAATACATTTAAACATACACGCATGTAACGGTATGGCATGGACAAAAAATAAATGCCTTTAAAAAGCTGCACTCCTTAAGATTTAGGTCCTACCCGGGATTCGAACCTGCGTCTCCCGTGCAAGTAGTGCTGCACGATTAATCGAAAAAAGATCGTGATCTCGATTCAGCGATCTCGATTTTAAATTATGACGAATTTTTTTTTTATTGCTTAATATTTTTATATTTACAAGAGAATTGTGTGAGAATCGTGATCTCAATTCTTATGGAGGAAAATCGTGATTCACATTTGAGCAAGAATCGTGCAGCACTACGTGCAAGGGCTGGCATTTCTACTGCTGAACCCCATCTCAAAAACTACATATTTTGAGATGGGGGTCGGTGGCCAAATGCAGATCATTTTGGGTGTCGTTGACATGAAAAGGTTTGAGAACCACTGATACAGAAACATAGGTTTTTCTGGAAACTGTTAGGATATAGAAGACATTTTGTAGAATCAGAACCTCAGGCCTTAATGGGTTAAGAGGTTAATAAGAAATGTTGCCACTGACCAGAAGAGCTTCCCAGACTGGGCCTCTCCTCCTCTGATGTACGGGGTGATGACTTTAGTGAAGTTCCACTCCTCTTCTAAGAGGTTCTTCAGGCTGTGTGAGGCCTGAGGCAGCTGCTGCAGCATCCGGATCCAACTGTGCATGTATTCAAAATACACCTGGAGCAGAACATTTAAAACATAGGTTACATATATATATACATAGATATGTATTCAAAATACACCTGGAGCAGAACATTTAAAACATAGTTACAGATAGTTACAGGCTGTTTCACAAATGGCGTTAATTTAAGTAGATGATAAAATAATTGTACTATTTAACTCATTCACTGCCTAGAACGACTAAAACGACTTTTGTCCTTTAAGCCCCCACTGCCAAGAACGACTAAAACGACTTTTAATTAAAAAAATTATTTATTTATTTAATTTTTAACCTAAAGACCAAGGAGATATGATTTGTTGAAGATCTAGACTCCAATCCACTTCCTTGTTAACTTAAAACTTAAACATTTTGTATCTTGGCTCCTGAGTACTTTCTTTTTCTATGAAAAATCTCTGGCAGTTTGTCAAACGCAAAAATAAAAAAGTTCTGGCAGTGAATGAGTTAATTTCATGTGTTCGCACACATTTTTACCAATGAATTTCCCAAACTTTTCCAAAATATTTAACCCGATTTCCAGGCCTATGTAGCAATCATTCAGCGCAATATTTTATTTTCTCAAAAGAGTTCAATTAATTGAAAAGTTATACATTTGATCGGGTTAATTCTTAACAGCAATTCATGGATAGTCGATGAATGTTTAATTCCCATCACTATTTGTTGTGTCACTTGATTCATACGCGAGTGAGGACGCCACGTGACAAAAGAACAAATCTGAGCTTGTAGGTCTGCTCTTTTTTTCCACATGACATGAGGTATACATTAGGCTGCAATAACGCAGCCCGTTCGGCGCAAAACTGCTTTATATATTTCATGTAATTTTAGACATGTTTTGGAACATGTTTTTGATGAACAGAATCAATAGCCCAAAACAATGCATAGCCAAATCTTTTTCCACAACACTTGATAAATTCCAAATCTTTTCCAGGACTGGAAAACTGTTTTTCTAATTTCAAAATATTTCCAGGAATTTCATGACCGTGGGAACCCTGAAATTATCATTTGGCTAAAGAGACATTTAACTACATCCCTATTATGGGCATTATGTCATAATAGGTGAACACATTCTACAAACATAGCCGATCTACAAGCTTTACAACGCATCGCTATGTGGTGCGTTGAGCTTGTATATCGGCTTAATTTAGCTATTTGACTAGTGCCACGGGCATAAAAAGGAACAAAGCTTGACTGGTGTATTCTCACCCCCAGCATCTTGTGGAGGTCAGGTTAGGGTTAGGTTAGGTTAGGTTAGGGGGTGTATAGGGTTAGGTTAGGGTTAGGTTAGGTTAGGGGGTGTATTCTCACCCCCAGCATCTTGTGGAGGTTAGGGTTAGGGTTAGGTTAGGTTAGGGTTAGGTTAGGGTTAGGTTAGGTTAGGGTTAGGGTTAGGTTAGGGTTAGGTTAGGGGGTGTATTCTCACCCCCAGCATCTTGTGGAGGTCAGGTTAGGGTTAGGGTAGGGTTAGGGTTAGGGTTAGGTTAGGGTTAGGTTAGGGGGTGTATTCTCACCCCCAGCATCTTGTGGAGGTCAGGTTAGGGTTAGGTTAGGGTTAGGTTAGGTTAGGGTTAGGTTAGGGTTAGGTTAGGGGGTGTATTCTCACCCCCAGCATCTTGTGGAGGTCAGGTTAGGGTTAAGTTAGGTTAGGGGGGTTAGGGTTAGGTTAGGTTAGGTTAGGTTAGGTTAGGTTAGGGGGTGTGTTCTCACCCCCAGCATCTTGTGGAGGTTAGGGTCAGGTTAGGTTAGGGTTAGGTTAGGTTAGGGTTAGGTTAGGTTAGGGTTAGGTTAGGTTAGGGTTAGGTTAGGGGGTGTATTCTCACCCCCAGCATCTTGTGGAGGTCTTCTTCAAAGTCGTCGATGTTGGCGTTGGTCTGCAGTCCCTGAGCGTCAGTGACCACGCCCCGCAGCATGAACTGATAGTACTGCTTCATCAGCACCCCGCCCTTCAGCACATCCTTACACTCACGCACCAACTACACACACACACACACACACACACACACACACACACGTAGATATTAGTACCGTAGGATGTGTACGTTGAGAAACACTGACATGGTCTCTGTCGGGTGGAAACCTCATATCTCCGCACATCAAAACTGTTACTTTTCAGGATAAAAAGAAGCTAAACTGACCTACAAGCTCAAAACGCCTCTTTCGATCATGCACATCTGCGATTTTTTCATACTTTTGTGTGACGCTATAGTATGATCAAGTAGGGCGTTAATATTTAGTTCTCAACCTTTTCAGGCCGTAACCCCCCAAAAATAAAATCATATTTGAACTGGGGACCCCCCATTTTGTTTGACTCCGTTCCACAGATAAAAATATTTTTTTTTCGCAACGTGAGGTGTTGTGAGCTTGTAGATCTGCTATCTTTTACAATTTTTGCCTCTTTCTTATATTATTTGACAATTTGGCCAATGTTGTATTATAGTATAATTTGTATTTGTATTGTATTAGTATAATTACTTTTGATGCAGTAATGGTCTTAGGTTATTCATTTTTTTAGTATTAAAAAGGTCTTAAAGGTCCTTAAATTGTCACTTCACTATGATGATTCAAGTTTCTTTATTAGGATAAACCCCTTGAGATGAGCCATCTCGTTTTAGAGGAGGTCCCAACATAAATACATGTCACAATCGTTACATGTACACAAAGTAGACAAAACAAATAACTAGACAAACGAAACAAAAACAGACACACAATAACATTATGAACCTTGACAAACATCACAGCCTTAAGATCATCTGAGGACCCTCCCAAAATCAAGTGGGGACCCCCCTGGGGGTCCCGGCCCACAGGTTGAGAACCACTGTACTAGGAGGAGTGTGTGTGTCAGTGTGTGACAGTGTGTCAGTGTGTGACAGTGTTTACCTGTTTGATGCTGAGCAGGGAGGGCTCTCCGGCGGGCCTCTGTTCCAGACGCAGCTTAAGGCACTCGTGGATGACGTTGAGCAGGACTCGGCACAGAACCAGGAAGGCCGGCCGGAAGGAGGGCAGGTCCAGGTCCAGCAGGTCGTCCCAGGAGACGGCGTCGGCGCCCAGCTCATCGGGGGGGTCGGGGGTCAGGCTGCAGGACACGTGGCGGGACAGCTCCGGCAGGTAGTCGCTGTACAGCATGGGGTCCTGGTAGTCTGAGAACTGCAGGGCCGAGAGACAGAGGGGTTAAACCAGTGGTTCTCAAAGGTTTTCATGTCAAGGACCACCCAAAAGGATATGTATTTGGCCGCGGACCCCCATCTGAATGCTATGAGCTTGTGGATCTGCTATTTTTGAATAGCTAAAGTATGAAATATGGTTAAAATGATGACTATATTAACTAAAATGTAGCTGGGGACCCCCTGGAATCCCCCAAGGACCCCTAGGGGTCCCCGAACCCCACTTTGAGAACCAATGGACTAAACCACTTGAACCCCTAAGCGTCTCTATTCTGGGGGGCGAACATTCTGCGAAAAGTACCCGATATAGAGTACTGAAGTCCTGACGTCACTCGTTCATCCCCTGGTTCTCTATGGAGAATAACATTGGGTCATCATAGAATCGTCTCATATAAGAATTGTGGTCCATAAATAAACAAACTGTCTCTGCGATATTGTCAGGGAGGAGGTTCTGTATCGTTTATGATAGTCAGTCACTCATATTTGATACAGTCTGTTTCTGGTGAAAATTTAACTAATTCGGCGGAAGTAACATTATCGTTTTCTCACCGTCAGTTGATGCTTCATATCCATAAGAGTCAACTCTATGGGGATTCAGAATGGGGGTGGAAAACCACGAACCAGGTAGACAAACCAAGGATGTGTAAATTACGTCAGACTTCGGTGCTCTATGCAAGCTCACAACCAGCTTGTGATGATTTATTGATACTAGATGTGAGAGCCGCGAACTTTCTGAGCTTTTGTCAATTATAGTAGTAAGATTATACGGAGAAGAGAAAAAAAATGATTTAAAAAAAAAACTTGCTTCTGGATTATTCGACTCACCTGCAGTTATTCATCCTAAATGTGGATTTCAATATATTGTGGGTTAATTGCCCGGCTGCCCTAAAGGCCAGGCAGTGACCAATGACCATGCTGCTGCATGCCACCATTCCTCCTGCCACACAGCATGAAGGTGATCATCCTGAATGGCTTTTTAATGGCTTTATTTAATTAACTTGCCCTGTGAGGGACACAAAAGGACCTTACAAACAGCACCCTGCTTTAAACACACTCATTAACTGAGCAGTGTCCTTTAACTTTAGTGGATGTTACTCTAATAGTTCTCTGGGTAGCAGCATACCTTCATTAACCCTTTAGGGTTTCAGTGCTCTTCAATGTGAAGTCAATGCTAAATGCCACTTAACTGTCACAAGTAAGAGAATGAATGTTATCTGGAAGAAAACACATGGATATTATCAATCAATTGAAAATGCTAAACTCTCAAGGCTTCTCCGGTCTATTGGAAATGACATCAGACAATATTATAATGTACTTCAACATACAAAAAGTGACTGATGTCAAGTTACATCCAGTATTATCACACATTATTAGAATGAAGTGAATATATTATACACTCATTAGCATCAGTCACACATGCTTTTTGTAATCCATGGTCAAACATACTGAGAGTGAATTAAGTGCATTTGGTGAAAACACTAAACATCATTATTTTGTCTTCATTCTTATTTCTAAGAGAGTCATGTTTCAGAATGTCAAGGAAACATGTTTGTATCATTTATATATTATATTTGTATAATTTATATATTATATTTGTATAATTTATATATTATATTTGTATAATTTATATATTATATTTGTATTATTTATGTATTATATTTGTATTATTATATATTATATTTGTATTATTTATATATTATATTTGTATTATTTATATATTATATTTGTATTATTATATATTATTTATATATTATATTTGTATAATTTATATATTATATTTGTATTATTTATATATTATATTTGTATTATTTATATATTATATTTGTATTATTTATATATTATATTTGTATAATTTATATATTATATTTGTATTATTTATATATTATATTTGTATTATTTATATATTATATTTGTATTATTATATATTATTTATATATTATATTTGTATAATTTATATATTATATTTGTATTATTTATAAATTATATTTGTATAATTTATATATTATATTTGTATAATTTATATATTATATTTGTATTATTTATATATTATATTTGTATTATTTATATATTATATTTGTATTATTATATATTATTTATATATTATATTTGTATAATTTATATATTATATTTGTATTATTTATATATTATATTTGTATAATTTATATATTATATTTGTATTATTTATATATTATATTTGTATAATTTATATATTATATTTGTATAATTTATATATTATATTTGTATTATTTATATATTATATTTGTATTATTTATATATTATATTTGTATTATTATATATTATTTATATATTATATTTGTATAATTTATATATTATATTTGTATTATTTATATATTATATTTGTATAATTTATATATTATATTTGTATTATTTATATATTATATTTGTATAATTTATATATTATATTTGTATAATTTATATATTATATTTGTATTATTTATATATTATATTTGTATAATTTATATATTATATTTGTATTATTTATAGATTATATTTGTATAATTTATATATTATATTTGTATAATTTATATATTATATTTGTATTATTTATATATTATATTTGTATAATTTATATATTATATTTGTATAATTTATATATTATATTTGTATTATTTATAGATTATATTTGTATAATTTATATATTATATTTGTATTATTTATATATTATATTTGTATAATTTATATATTATATTTGTATAATTTATATATTATATTTGTATTATTTATATATTATATTTGTATAATTTATATATTATATTTGTATAATTTATATATTATATTTGTATTATTTATATATTATATTTGTATTATTTATATATTATATTTGTATTATTTGAAGTGATCCGCTTAACCCATTAAGACTGGGAAAGCATCCGTGTCATTTTAGAGATTTCTTTGGGCTATTAAAAAAATAGCAGATCTACAAGCTCATAGCGCCGCACCAAGTGCTGCGCTATGAGCTTGTAGATCTGTTGTTTTTATCATGAAAATGTGTGCAAATCTTTGAATATCATATATATTTTTAAGTGAATATTTTTAAGTCAAATCTTTGCTTCTGGGGATTGTACAAATGTCTCTAAATCCATAGTTTAAAAATAACTAAACACTTACGTTGATAGAATATCAATGGTTCTCAAACTTTTTCTACAAATATTTTGTTCCAGGGAAGGACCCCCAGGAGCAAAGATTTGACTTAAAAAAAAGATCTATCTATCTATCTATCTATCTATATTCAAAGATTTGCACACATTTTCACAACAAAAATAGCAGATCTCCAAGCTCGTGAGCTTGGAGATCACGAGGTCACACCATGAATGTGGGAGCCTGGTTAATGATGTAACATGTGCTCAAAGGTTGGCCTGCTGAGTATTGTTGTTGTCAGGATGAAACCTTATGAAAAGTTACCCTTTAGTTTAAGAGCTCTTTATAATACTGACTATTGATTCATATAAAATAAAATAAATGGAGATACAAGGTTTCTGTCTGACAGCAACAATATATTCCTCAACTGTATAATGTGAGTGAATTATGTTCCTTAGTCCCTCTATAAATACATGATGTGTATTATGTATAATGTGAGTGTTATGTATGTATTATGGCCAATGTAAACAAAGAGAAGCATTCTCACCTCCTGTGCAGGAGTATGGCGGAGCAGTGCTGCCCTGGACCTCTGCAGAGGGCGGTCCATCAGTTTGTGCAGCCTGAGGATCAGCTTACGCAGTCCCATCTGTTTCAGAGCTTTGTCCACAAAGGGCCTGTAAATGGCCGTGGGGCACATGGTTCCCCCGCCCACGGAGACCTCCGTGCACCCGGCCACGGCGGTCGGGAGGAACTCGTCCTCCGACAGCAGCCGGGCGAACTTGGGCGTCAGACAGGGCGACAGCTCTCCCTCTCCCGAACGCAGTTCCTCCGCCAAGTCCCTGTCCTCGCCGTCGCTGTCGGCGGTGAAGGTGGCCGTCGAGTCGTTCTCCTCGTCCTCCTCGTCGCCGCCGTCCTCCTCGTTGCCGCGGGAGCAGCGCGGCGAGGGGATCTCGAAGACGGGCCAGCCGATGCGGGACAGGTCGTGCAGGCCCAGCACGGTGGCCATGACTCGCAGCTTCTGGTTGAGGTCCTGGGTGATGTTGAGCCACAGGCAGAGCGCCTGCACCCTGCCCTGGAAGTCCCGCGCCGCGTACTTCTCGTAGTCCTTCTGCAGCGCCTGCAGGGACGGGTACAGCGCCTCCACCGACTCCAGCAGCTCCATGACCCGCTTGACCTGCTCGAAGGCCAGCCGCTGGCGCAGCAGGTGGTCCCTGCAGCCCGTCCCGGAGCCCAGGGGCTCCGCCGCGTTCAGGGTGGCCGGCGTGCAGGCGCTGAAGCCCCAGGGGTCCACCCCACAGTGGTTGGTCTCTGCTACGGCGAGCTCCTCCTCCTCGACACACACCTGGTCCGGGGCTCGACTCGGCTCGGACCCCCCCGGACCCCCTAAGGCCGCCCTGCCGGGGCTCAGGCTGTCGTAGTTCACCTTGAAGTGCAGAACCTCGTTGATGATGTCGGGGATGGCCTGGCGGGCGGTGAAGAGGAACAGGTCCTGGTCGCCGGTGGAGCGCCGGGCGTGCCACGCCTGCAGCTCCAGCCAGATCACCTCGTTGTTGTGGCCGAACGAGGCCATGTTCTCCAGGCCGCGCTGCTCCTTCTCCTTCCTCTTGGAGGACATGGACGTGAGCTTGAGCAGCAGCCGGAGGGTCTCGAAGAACTTGAGGCGGTCGGCGGGGCAGTCGGTGCGCGAGGTCTGCCGGTGGGTCCTCGCCATGGGGTGGGGCATGGTGACGGGCAGCTTGCCGCTGCTGCAGCCCAAGCTCAGGTAATGCTTCCTGGGATCCATGTTGGACAGGGCACCGAAGGGGCTGGACTTGGAGAGTGGATCCAGCATAAAGGAGCCTTCGAAGGTCTTCTTGTGGTCTCTCTCGGTGGAGCGGAGGGCGGCCCGGTTCTTTTTGCCCTGCTTGTAGCTGTGGCTCGCTTCCTCTGGGACCTCTGGAGGCCTGGGACTCTCTCTCTGGACAGACTGGTTGTGATCCGCTGAAACACACACACATCCCACCTCAGTCAGTACGGTCATTGGAAAAAGACATGCACAGCTCTTTCAACATAGTAGTTCTTTGATCAAATGCATCAAATTGTACAACAACTGCAGCCACAAGGCAGACAATGTTTCCATGTCCTTCAGCGCTCCATTCTATGCACTGCAGAGACAGACCATCCAAAATGAGTTGGTGCAAAGTAGAAAGGTAACCTCCTCTTTTTAATGCATGTAGGTTTGTTTTCACTTGTTTGACCAGTCTAGAAACACAAGTCGTTTTTAAAATGTGAACAGGCGGACTCGCCTAACACGGACTCGCCAGTGACACTTTGTGATCTAGGCCCACTATCCACTGA
>NC_137619.1:760000-817500 GCF_963280865.1 Gymnoscopelus braueri | reverse complement strand
ACTAAACCTGGTTCTGCAGAAAGAGCATACTAAACCAGCCCTGGTTCTGTAGAAAGAGCATACTAAACCTGGTTCTGCAGAAAGAGCATACTAAACCTGGTTCTGCAGAAAGAGCATACTAAACCTGGTTCTGCAGAAAGAGCATACTAAACGTGGTTCTGCAGAAAGAGCATACTAAACCTGGTTCTGCAGAAAGAGCATACTAAACCTGGTTCTGCAGAAAGAGCATACTAAACCTGGTTCTGCAGAAAGAGCATACTAAACCTGGTTCTGCAGAAAGAGCATACTAAACCTGGTTCTGCAGAAAGAGCATACTAAACCTGGTTCTGCAGAAAGAGCATACTAAACCTGGTTCTGCAGAAAGAGCATACTAAACCTGGTTCTGTAGAAAGAGCATACTAAACCTGGTTCTGCAGAAAGAGCATACTAAACCAGGTTCTGCAGAAAGAGCATACTAAACCTGGTTCTGCAGAAAGAGCATACTAAACCTGGTTCTGCAGAAAGAGCATACTAAACCTGGTTCTGTAGAAAGAGCATACTAAACCTGGTTCTGCAGAAAGAGCATACTAAACCTGGTTCTGCAGAAAGAGCATACTAAACCTGGTTCTGCAGAAAGAGCATATTAAACCTGGTTCTGCAGAAAGAGCATACTAAACCTGGTTCTGTAGAAAGAGCATACTAAACCTGGTTCTGCAGAAAGAGCATACTAAACCTGGTTCTGTAGAAAGAGCATACTAAACCTGGTTCTGCAGAAAGAGCATACTAAACCTGGTTCTGCAGAAAGAGCATACTAAACCTGGTTCTGCAGAAAGAGCATACTAAACCAATCTACACACACACTTCCTTCCTGGTGAACGGGGGGGGGAAACAAAAGAATAACTAAATAAAGAATGCCAGTGGCACGCCTTTTCAGATTACAATGTCAGAGCTTTGTTCCTTAAAGCTTTTCTGAGGGCTTTTTAATAGGATTAGAGGGGAGGGTCCGAGGGGGGCTGACCCCGCTGAATAAAACAAAGAACGGGAAGAAAAGGGAGGGTGTCTGAAAACCAACATTCTATATGGACCGTTCACCACCATGTGCCCTGGCATCGATCATGGGGCTGAAAGGCATTCCCCTGCACGCGTCCGTCACTATCTGTGCACAGGGCCGGTTGAAAGGGCCGTAGCGCTGGATCACTTTCACAGGGGGAGGGGGGGGGGGGCTAATCTGGAAATCACTTCAGCCAAAGGCTTTTCACTGAAAGAAAGGGAGCCACATGGAGAGGGAGCACCGGCCCCTACAGGCCCCTACAGGCCCCTACTGCCCATCTGCCCTGCTCCATAGAGTAGTGCACACACACAGTCACACACACACGCGTTGGCCCAAACACACACACACACACACACACACACACACACACACACACACACACACACACACACACACACTCCCCTGGGAGCTGCGGTGGAACTGCAGGAAGGGGAAAAGACACCTGCTGCAAACCCACTGCTGGCCTTCACATGCATCAGGATTCCAGATTCAACCAGTTGTTCTACACCAAGCATATTGGAAGGAAGAAACAAACAAACAGAATATTGTCTCTAAAGACAACACACAACTCTTAAATAAAACACTGGAGGTCTTCTGTATGCCTGTGTGTGTGTAGGGGCTTGTTATGTGGTCTCAGGGTGAAACAGGATCCTACAGTGATCCTGTCCTTAGTCAGGCACAGTAAATCCTGATTTATATTTGGCTGAAAATAGCCGATCCACAAGCTCACAACGCGTCGCATTGCGCCGCGTTGTGAGCTTGTAGATCTGCTATCTTCATTCAGTGCGCAACACCAGTCGGTGCGCAACTACCAGGCTTAAGCAATCTTGTGCGAAACAAGAGGAGCATTTATCACAGTGCGGTTACGACGGACTCCTCCTATCACTGTGCTTTCTGCATACAACAAGAATGCACAGTCAGCCCAACACTGCAGAAAGCAAACAGATAAACGCATGTCAATTGTTTCCCTATAATGCAACCCAGCCATTTATAAACAACACTGTCAGACCATGCACACACACACACACACACACACACACACACACACACAACCCTGCACCCCGACCCTTGGCCGAGGTATTGAATTCTCACATGTCTGTGCCTAAGCAATGCCAGCCAGGGTGTGCGTGTTGTGGTAGAAGGATGTAAATAGTGCATACGGGGGGGGGGGGGGGGGGGGGACACAAGGTGGTGCTGCCCTGGTCAGAATGAGGTGATTAAATAACTCAGGAATGACGGCGGAACCGATGACGCCATCACGGCGTGCTGTTTTGTTTGGTTGCTATGATACACTTCCAAGTACGCCGGGGCTGTGAGTGAGGAGTTCACGCTGCAAAGGATACATAAATCTCTCTCTTCAGGGATCTCTCCTTTTTTCTGAACACATACTGCAGGCAGCAGCAGCAGCACAGAGAAAGGCAGCGCTTGTATTCCATTCTACATGAAGAGAAGACCCTATTCCATTCTACATGCAAACATATTATATTCAGAAAATGCACCACATCATTTTCAACCCATTTAAAAAGGATCAGATCTTGTAAATGCATAGAATTAACACCAGGAATCCACCTCGGTCTAAATAGTAAATGTGCTTTAAATGCAGGTCTAAATAGTAAATGTGCTTTAAATTCAGGTCTAAATAGTAAATGTTCTTTAAATTCAGGTCTAAATAGTAAATGTGCTTTAAATTCAGGTCTACATAGTAAATGTGCTTTCGGGAACATAATCTGTTGACAAGCACAAGGTCCCTGCAAGTGCAAACCCACATGAACCCAGATGAACCCAGATGAACTAAATGAAGACGTGCATGCAGCATGCAGACAATGTTGCTGCAGTGCAATGTGAACATAATGACGGCCTTCCCTTCAGCTTATATCACTTCTACCCTAAATACAATGTGTGTGTCTGCTCCCAGCAGTGAAGCCAGCAAAGAGTCACAAGCAGTCAGGGTTGGGTAGTAACTAGTAATGGTTAGTGGGTAGTCAGTCAGGGTTGGGTAGTAACTAGTAATGGTTAGTGGGTAGTCAGTCAGGGTTGGGTAGTAACTAGTAACAGACTACATGCAATCAGGATTACGTAATTGGGTTATGAAAAAATAACAGCCTGTGAACACATTCATTTAAATATATATATATTATGTTATAGTTACATGGTCATGGAAGCTTTGGTTACGAGAATGTGACAATGATAAAGCCCCCCCCCCTGAAACCCCCCAGCAGGACGGTCTGGGTCCCCTGTGAAGCCCCTCCACCTGGGCCGAGGTGAAACACAAAGGTGACGAGGGGCTTCAGAGGGGCTTCAATGGGGGAGGTGTTGAATATGAGTGGAGCAGGCGGTGTTGGGTCAGTGATTGTGATGGAGATAAGGGGGGCTAAATAAGGGGGGCTTAAGTCCTACATATAGACCACATTTACAAGTAAATTGTTACGTCGATCCTTCAAAGTAGTCTGACAGACCAAGTCTGAGAGAATTACCACATGAACCCTAGCCTAGCATCCCCAACATTTAGGAAACATAACGGATCTACAAGCTCACAACGCATCACAATGCAAAGCCTTGTGTTGTGGCCTTATAGGACATTTTCAGCAAAGAAGACATTTGCTGTTCTGGGGGAAAAGGAGTGAGTGACCCCCAGACAATGAAGTATAGATGGTTTAAAATAACTTCGGAGGCCAGAATCTGCTTTTCAGTTTCATGTGCAGTTCTGCACATCACATCACATCCACACACTAATGAATCAGCAGAAAACAACAACAACAACACAGGCATTTAAACAACTTCTGTGCTTTATAATCTGCAGTCAAAATGACCACTAGTACCCTCACACCTTATGTGGACATTGGCCCTATTTACTCATACGTTTATGTGCTATATAAATAACACTGGAGAGGGAAGGCTAAAGTGAAAGTGCTTGAGTATGAGGCTTGGATTCTTCTTTTCCCTAAAGCAAAGGGTGGGCAGTGACAGGACGCAGTCAGGAAATGCTGGAGGAGGATCCATCCGTAGTCCTGGGCCTGTGTGCTGCTGCTGGCAAATGGGGCATTAATGAGTTCTAGCCATGGGCGCCGGCGAGGCTTGAGGCAGCTATCCACTACACACACCACATCCTGAAATCCATGGAATGCTTGTGGGAGAGGAGAACGCCACTGGGCCAAAATGTCTTAAGACTTGAGTTCAAGAGTAAGACACTATTGACAAAGGGCCTCTGTCCCGGCAATGCCTGCAATGGCCCTCATTTATCAGGCAAAGCGCCCCAATCTGATCTTAAAACGGCACCAGCGTTCAGTTTCCCTGCAGAAAAAGCACTACATGTCACTTTGACCTATAGTTAACCTCGTGTGCAGTCTCAGAAAAGGGGGACAAGCAGTTCAGTTTGTTGTAGAAACTGAATGACAAATAAGTCTATGTTTTGCATGCATGATCATATAATCATTCACAGCTCACTCATCGGGTTTTGGACAAATGCAATACAGAACCAACAAGTTAAAATAGGTTAATGTCATGTTTACTTTCCTCCACAGTCCAATCAAACATTTTTCTGTGGACAATGGGCCATCATAAATCCTATTTCTAGTTATAAATATATATAAAAAAATATGAAGAATGTCAAATAAAACTGCACAACCAAACACCTGTTTGAAATCTACATATTGGATTTTCTGGATTAAGATATTGATCAACGGATGGGCAATCAAGGTCATGATCTTAATTCATGATTCTGAAGTGGCGTCAACAAAGGCATGACTGAGTAATGTTGCACTTTAACTAGGCCACAACGTTGGACACCAACAATGACACTCACATGCACAATCATGTGCGTTTGTTTATGTCACTAAATAAAGGACAGATAGAGGTAAGGCAGCGCAATCGGATAACAAATGGCTGACATTTACACACGTCCTGAAACATTCAACCACAATCCCAGAGATATTCCAGTGAAATCACATAACGGCTGCTATGGAGGCCGACGGCGCTGGACTGGTCAAACATGATTTACTAGCGTTTGGAAAGCAGCAGCAGCAGCATGGAACTAACTGACAGGAAGAGTCACAACCAAAGACATGGAACTAACTGACAGGAAGAGTCACAACCAAAGACATGGAACTAACTGAAGGGAAGAGTCACAACCAAAGACATGGAACTAACTGACTGGAAGAGTCAGAACCAAAGACATGGAACTAACTGACAGGAAGAGTCACAACCAAAGACATGGAACTAACTGAAGGGAAGAGTCACAACCAAAGACATGGAACTAACTGAAGGGAAGAGTCACAACCAAAGACATGGAACTAACTGACTGGAAGAGTCACAACCAAAGACATGGAACTAACTGACAGGAAGAGTCACAACCAAAGACATGGAACTAACTGAAGGGAAGAGTCACAACCAAAGACATGGAACTAACTGACGGGAAGAGTCAGAACCAAAGACATGGAACTAACTGACTGGAAGAGTCAGAACCAAAGACATGGAACTAACTGACAGGAAGAGTCAGAACCAAAGACATGGAACTAACTGACGGGAGGAGTCAGAACCAAAGACATGGAACTAACTGACTGGAAGAGTCAGAACCAAAGACATGGAACTAACTGACGGGGAAGAGTCACAACCAAAGACATAACACCAGATTCCTGAGAGTCCGTCGCCATGAGTCAGGGGCAGACAGGGGAACGCATACCAACAGACATGCATTGTTTTTGATATGTGCCCCCCCCTCCCCCCAACCCATTTAGACCTGGAATGAGTCTGTGTCATTTTAGATTTTAACCACTTTAGCCATTGTTTTATACTTTGGCTATTCAAAAATAGCAGATCTACAAGCTCATAGAGCGGCACACTATGAGGTTGCAGATATGCAATTTTTGAAAGATCTTTGTATATGTATTTTAAAGCGAACATTTCTAACTCAAATCTTTGCCTCTGGGGGGTCTCTGGAACTAAATGTTTTGTGATGGGGGTCTGCAGCCAAATACATATCCTTTTGGGGGTCCTTGACAAACGCTTGAGAACCACTGATACAGAACCACTGATACAGAACCACTGATACAGAACCACTGATACAGAACCACTGATACAGCAACATACTGTTTTTCAGAAAACTGGTAGGATTTAGCAGACATTTTGTAGACTAGGCCAGGTCTTAATGAGTACATTCTCAGATGTCCCTCCCTGTGCAGTACAGATACTATATATATATATATATATATATAGAGATATAACCCTAACCCTGTGCAGTACAGATCACCTTCAATGATATGATATGATCTCATTCTAAACTCAAAGACAAACAACAACAAGAATGCATGTCTCTGTTTGGCAATGCATTTCCCTGCAGACTTCTACATCTGTAGAGAATTCTCATAATCAGTGCAACTTCAAGTTCTTATACACACACACACACACACACACACACACACACACACACACACACAATAGCAGCAGCTTCTTCTGCAGCATACAGCAGAGAAGAATCACCATTTGGAAGAAACAATCCATCCATTATTTAAAAATAAAAGAAAAGCTAAATCCTTAAAAAAAATCATATTTTTTTGTATATATATTTTCCAAATATTATCATTTTTTCAAATATGTTTTGAAAATAGCAGAGTCAGAGTGTGAGCTTGTAGATCGATAGCCAATGCATATAGGTTTAGAAGGCCCTACAGACAGACAGACAGACAGGCAGACAGACAGACAGACAGACAGGCAGACAGACAGACAGGCAGGCAGACAGACAGACAGACAGGCAGACAGACAGACAGGCAGGCAGACAGACAGACAGACAGGCTTTACAACAACAACAAGGAAAGCATCTCGTCTCAAAGCTTCCTAACAACAGAACTGAACAGTGGAACAGAAACAGAACTGAACAGTGGAACAGAAACAGCACAAAACGCGCTAAGCTAAAACAGCTAGCCAACTTTATGCCTCATCGTATAATTATTAATAAAAGAAATGCAACGGTGCAGCACCAAGCATTTAAAAAACAAACAGATCAATAAAACATATTAATAATAATCCCACATGCACAGAAACCCTGAACAATAAACATAAAGAGAAGAGACAGTCATTTAGTTTAGCTAGCCCTGCTGCTGCTCTTCTTTACATGTTGCACTGTTGTAGGAAACACTTTAGTTATTATGATATTTAGCACAAATAATATCTTTATTTACCTTTCCATTCGCCGAGCATGGCGCCTCCGGCATCCAGCGCCGGGCGGAGAGCGTTAAAATAACACGAATTAACGCGTTTAAATTGAGTTGTAAAAGTTTGCAACTTCCAACGCTTTGCAAACAACTGACTGCAGACACTCAGACAGACAGGAGTTGAGCTGCTGCTGCACGTAGAGGGACAGCCTCTTTCTCAGGCGTTTCGACCAGGTGTGGGCGTGGTTTAGAGGCATAGTTGTTTTGTCAGGTTAGACTTTAGGGATATAACCACGCCCACCCAACGGGCCAAACACCAAAGAAAGAGGGAGTCCCTGCGCGTAGAGCGGCGGAGAGAGAGCGCTATCTGGCAGGAAGTCTGCGGCTCAGTGTTGCCAGGTTTTGTGCGAAAGAAATATAAGCCCTATGAACACTTTAAAACCGATATGCATTGGCTATTTGAAAATAGCCAATCTACCAGCTCGCAATGCTCTGCTATTTTAAAAAAAGATCTTGGAAAAAAATTGAAATATTTGAAATATTAACACACAAAAAAACACAAATCTCGTGCGAGGGTCTCTGACACAATATTTTTTTCAGATGGGGTTCTGCGCTATGGACAAATACATATTATTTGAGGATCCTTAATTATTGCTTAAACAATAATTAAAACATAAGTGAATAAGAACCAAATAAGCAACTACATTTTACAAACAAGCCCAAAAAACCGCAACCAATCAATACAATATTTACAAGCAACTTTACAGAAAATCAAGCCCAAAGTCACTATAATAAGCGGACATGGCAACCCTGCAGCGTCTGCGCTCGAGGCTCACTATCTGGCATCGCGAGAGGTCCTGGATAATGTAGTTTTTTTGTGTGTTCGTTCGTCGGTTTCTTTTTTTTTTACCTGCTCGGTTCGTTCCGATCCGGAGGGTCCTCCATACCGGGCAGGGGGGGGCAGGGGCTCAGTGCATGGAAGAAAGCATGTCCGGCCGGCAAGAGGTCCACGGTGCACCATCAGATGTTTGCAAGAGTGGAGAATAATGGCTCTTTTTGCCTTTTTTTTGTGGAGCACTTTCTGGTCTCCAGTCAGAGTGTCGCCTCTGACCGCCTGGCCGCCATCTTTCTTTCTCTGAGCCAACGCTCATTGGGAGGAGTGTCTCTCAAGGGTTGCCAGGTTTTGCGAGAGAAATAAGCAGTGGTGGAAAAACGTACTTGCAAATAAGCGAAAGTATCAATACTGCAATATATATAGAAACACTAAAAACGCCCGTGTTCAAAATGTTACTTGAGTAAAAGTTCAAAAGTATTGGCATCAAAATATACTATATGCAAAATATACTCAAATGTTTGTTATCAGGGCGTCCTTGAAAAAGAGAGCTAGCTCTCAATGGGTTTTCCTGAATAAATAAAGGAAAAAGAAAGAAAGAAAGTACCAAAAGTAAAATGTTTGAAAATAGCAGATCTACAAGCTCACAACGCGTCGCATCCCTTGTAGATCGGCTATTTTCTAATAGCCCATGTATAGACATATTTTCAGATGGGGGTCCGCAGACAAATATGTATTAATTTGGGGGTACTTGACATAAGCATGTTTGAGAACCACTGGTTTAAACAACTTTATGAAACAAGCTCAATAAGCAACTACACTTTAGAAACAAGCCCCAAAAAAATGCAACCAACCAATATGTACAACTAAGCAACTTTACAGAAAAACAAGCCTTAAGTCGCTTATAATAAGCGGACATGGCAACCCTGGTGTCTCTGAGTTGCATTGCTACGGCAACACCACCAGGGCCATTTCAGCAGCACTCTCTATAACTCTCAGAGTAACATATACATATGCAGACAATAAGACACAATATGATGAACTATGAAGCTTAACACTATAGAATGTAAGCTTATAAATGATCTTTATGGGGTTCTCTCTCTCGTGATTGGATACAATTTGTATCCCGACCTGAACATTTATTTTAGGTTTTAATATACAAGAGAGACAAGAAGACCCTGACCACTGAACAAACACTCTAAGATTACCACTGCTTTAACCTTTTAACATTTATAACCCTTATACACGTAATACCACAATGTAGAAATACTCTGTCTGGCATTAAACAAAAAATACTTGAGTAAAAGGTACTGGCATCTAATTACAGACTATAGGCTAATACATGTAAAAGTGCTCATTATGCAGAATGGCCCACTCAATGGCTCATCTTCATCAGCCTCCTCCTCCAGAGAGCTCATCTTCATCATAGAGCTCACCAGGACAGTCTGGTCTCCTGTCTCAGTCTAGACCCCCTGCTGTCCTAATCCTCATCTCACTTTCTGACCGCCCCCCCGCCCCTCCACATGCATGCCCCGCCCCCTCTGCTAGGGGCAGTGGCTCTCAAAGTGGGGTCTGGGGTCCCTCCAGGGGTCCTTGAGTGGGTTCCAGGGGGTCCCCAGCCAAATTAGTTAATATAGCATCAAAATCTGTTTGACAACTTAAGCCGATCTACAGGCTCACAACGTGTCGCATTGCGATGCGTTGTGAGCTTGTAGATCTGCTATAAATACATTTTGAAAAATTAAAAAAATGTCTTGAGTGAAAGTACAAAAGTATTGGTATCACAATGTACTTAAAGTACCAAAAGTAAAAGTACTCATCGTGCAGAATGTCCCATTTCACAAGTTCAAAATGTATCAAAATCTTTTGAAAATAGCAGATCTACAAGCTCACAATGCGTCGCAATGCGACGCATTGTGAGCTTGTAGATTGGCTATTTTCAAATGGCCAAAATGTATATAGGGCTGAAGTGGTTAATGTATGTTTTGTAATAATAATTCTAAATCTACAAAGTAACTAAAGCTGTCAAATAGTTGTAGTAGTAAAAGTACAATATTTGCCTCTGAGATGTAGTGGAGTAGAAGTAAAAGTATTGAAAATGGGAAATACTCCAGTAAAATCCTCAAAAGTGAACTTAAGTACATGTACTTAGTTACTTTACAGCACTGTAAATGAAAAAGCTGGAGATCCACTGTTAGATACAAAGCATGAATCCTCTGCAGCTCCTCTCCTGGGCCAAGGTGAAAGACAGGGGGGGGGGGGTGTTGATGGGTCATAGATTACATGTAAACAATGCTATTAACACATCAGATACCTCGGCCCTGTACAAGGCAAACAGTTGCAAAGTAGACCACATTACAGTCAGTTAGGGGCAGAGCAGCTCTGCTCAGCTGGTTTCTCTTTTCATCTTCTTTCCAGCATGAAAATAAACAAAGCTTAGTTGGCACATACAGTAGGTCCAGTATTAAGCCAAACTTCCTCAAGTGGCATTGTGGGATAATATTGGTGGCTACAACAACCATCTCTCAAGTTTAAAACTTTGAAAAGTCATAACAAATCATTTGTACATGCTATCAGCTATCACTGTGGAACGTTCACCAAAATGTAGGCCCAAGTGAGCAGAAATGTTAGAGAATTGGCAGGAATGATGAAATCCAGAGCTCTCCTTTTCTCATAAACTGTCAAACTAACTAAATATATCCTCACACATTCTTTTGCTCAATTGACACTAAACTCACTACCCGGGATGTTCAGATTGTTCTCCAAACATATATATTTTTGAATGATCAAAACTTGAGCCAACAGGTCATCAAAATGTTTCACTGCAAACATCCTTCTAGGACGGACAGACAGACAGACAGACAGACATCATTTCAGAATTCTCAGTGTGAACAAAATACTCTCATATTGGCAAATTACGCCCCCTCCTGGGGAAACTTAGACATGGCACAATTTAGTTTTCATATCACAGTGAACTCATGTACAAAAGAGTGTGATTTTAGTTACATATTACATTTCATCACCTCTTGTCAGCTTTAAGCTTTATTTACAGATTTATCATCTCAGTATTGTGCACTGAACCACCAGTTCCTGTGTTGGCCTTAATATTTTAACGGCTAAAGTGACCTGAGACCTAATCTCTCAAGACAGATTCAAACAAAAAGAAAGTCTTTGTTTTGCCGATGGGTTCCCAGATTCCCAGAGACCAGACCCACATAACAGTAGTCTACCAGAGACCAGACCCACATAACAGTAGTCTACCAGAGACCAGACCCACATAACAGTAGTCTACCAGAGACCAGACCCACATAACAGTAGTCTACCAGAGACCAGACCCACATAACAGTAGTCTACCAGAGATCAGACCCACATAACAGTCGTCTACCTGATTATTATTATTATTATTATTACATAACAGTAGTCTACCTGATTCATATCCTCCACTCTCCATTTTACCATGGCTGGGATCATAACCTAGAGCAGTGATTTTCAACCTTTTTCATGCCAAGGACCCCTAAATTGATATGTATTTGGCAGTGGACCCCCATCTGAAAATGTTTTGTGCCAGGGACCACCAAAAGCAAAGATTTGAGTTAAAAACGTTTGCTTTAAAAAATATATATATTCAAAGATATGCACACATTTTCAAGATTTTTCAAAAATAGCAGATCTACAAGCTTGTATATCTGAGGAAAGGGACATCGGGAGGGACATCTTTGCTTGTCTTTCTGTAAAGCAACTTTTTCAAACAAGATTTAATGATGGAAGAACAATGGCTTCTATTTCAGCATGCTCAGGAGGAGAAATGCTGTACTTTCTATTAGCTTGGAATCCACCATTGATGGGACCATCATTAAAATGAGCATTAGTGAGGACCAATTATAGTAGATAAAGTTGAAAATGGGTGAAGTGCTCCTTTAAGTATTGAGGTGGTTAAGTGCAGCCTCGAAAAAGCATCTGTTCACCAAGGCCTTGGTCATTCATTTTGCTACACATAAAAACACACCTTGCTCATTGGTTTTTATGAGACATTTTATTACAAACATTCATTTTCATTTTCAAGCTGGAACAGAACAGTTAAAACTACAAACAATGATCATTCTACCTGCCACAGGCTGAGGAACATTACAGGAAATATTGCATTCAGTGACAATTTATGACAACTGTAGAGCTGTATTTCTCAAATGGGGGTATGTGTGCCCCTAGGGGTTCACAGAGGTACTACAGAGGCGACATGAGAGAAACCCCTAGGGGTTCACAGAGGTACTACAGGGGCTACATGACAGAACCCCTTAGGGGTTCACAGAGGTACTACAGGGGCTACATGAGAGAAACCCCTAGGGGTTCACAGAGGTACTACAGGGGCTACATGAGAGAAACCCCTAGGGGTTCACAGAGGTACTACAGGGGCTACATGAGAGAAAGTGGAACATGAAAGAATGTATTTAAATGATTACCGCTATGTTTAATGATAAAACATTGAAACACCATGTGAACCTGTTGATCTATCTATAAAATGATGAAGCAAATTAAATCAAAAACTTGACAAGCACAACTGTTATTGAATAGAAAGCAATACTTGAGAATATTTACATCATAACTGGACTTACTGAAATGTTACTGAGAGAATGGAGTGAAGGAGAATGTTAACTCTTTCACTCCTTCACACGTTTCTTATTTGTAATGTTATATTCTATAAAAGGTGGGTTGCCATTATCATTTCAGACCTCTGCAGTGGTGGGTTAGGGTTAGTATAGTCTCGCATAGCCAGACAACTATTCCACAATCTCTGAATGCTATATAGAGTCTGGAACTACAACTCCCGAAATCCGAGAGAGGAAACTGGCACTTCCGTTCACGAAAATATATTTTAAAATATCTTTACATTTTACTTTTTAATTTCCATTTCTGCTAAGCAGCAAGCTAAATACACTTAGATGATTTGTATTTATATTAGGATAAATTTGCGCGACTGTAAAGACGAAACGGAAGTGGGGAGGAGGCTTCACATCCAGGTTTATATCTTAATCATGATCAGAGCTTCAGAGTCCCAGACTGTATGACCGGAAACATTTGAAAATTGTGGGAGGCAACAGTCTGGCCACGTGAGACTAGGGTTAGTATGGTCGACTCACTCTCAACTGACAATATACGATATCTTTCTGTTTTCTCTGCTATCATAACGTGTTAAGTAGTATTAATGGCTGTAATAATGCTGTATAATTACCGTTTACAGTGGACAGTGTTTATCCCTCGGTGTGAATATGCTGGTGTTTGTTCAGGCGACCTCACTGATTGATTGCTTTTACACTGATTACACGTTGTAAGGTTATTCTCCAGCGTGGACAACCTGGTGTTTCTTCAGATTACCTGACTCCTTGAAACTCTTGTCACACAGCTTACAATGGAAAGACTTTTCTCCAGTGTGGACAAGCAGGTGTCTCTTCAGATTACCCAACACATTGAAACTCTTGTAACACTTATTACAGGCATATGGTTTTTCTTTGGTATGGAGACGCTGGTGTGCCTTCAGAGTATCTAATGCAGTGAAACTCTTTTCACACTGATTACAGGTGTACGCTTTTTCTCCAGTGTGGACGACCTGGTGTCTCTTCAGAGAACGTGACTCATTGAAACTCAAGTCACACTGATTAGTGAAACTCAAGTCACACTGATTACAGTGGAAAGGTTTTTCTCCAGTGTGGATAACCAGGTGTCTCTTCAGAGCACCTGACTGACTGAAACTCTTGTCACACTCATTACAGGCATGAGGTTTTTCTCCAGTGTGGAGACGCTTGTGTGTCTTCAGATTACCTAACTGACTGAAAGTCTTGTCACACAGTTTACATGTGTGAGTTGTCTTTCCTGTATAAGGCGGTTGATGTGTTTTCACATCTGCTGCTTGAGTTGTAGTCTTGGTAATCTGTTTCTGACTGTAAGGTCTTGGTTTGTTTGCGTCTCCCTGTTTCTGACTGTAAGGTCTTGAGTTGTAGTCTTGGTAATCTGTTTCTGACTGTAGAGAGAGAGAGATAGGAAGAGAGCAGAAAGAGAGAAGAGGGGGATCAGTTAACATTGATCAACAGTTTCAGCCATCCTCACATCTTTGCTTCATTGCTTGGTCCACTTCAACCCTAAAGTGACAGTTTTTGTTGCATGAAAATGTGTGTGTGTGTGTGTGTGTGTGTGTGTGTGTGTGTGTGTGTGTGTGTGTGTGTGTGTGTGTGTGTGTGTGTGTGTGTGTGTGTGTGTGTGTCAGAGATGCCCACGAGTCTCTGAGCTCGAGTCGAGTCTCGAGTCTTTTGGCCTAGAGTCCGAGTCAAGTCTCGAGTCTTTGAGGGTCGAGTCCGAGTAGAGTCTTGAGTCTTTAGCCACGAGTCCGAGTCGAGTCTCAAGTCTTAAAAAAAAAAAAAAAAAAGTTATTTTCTTAATGTATTTATACGATGTAGCCTAAGGCTGAAATACAGTTATGATGGTCCACAAACCCAACCAGAAATGAGAAATTCACAGAATGATTGTTTATCAAAATTGTAGGATACATTCATTTAGGCTCCTTTGCATCTTATAGCGCAGCTCAACTGCGGAGGAAGGCACAGGCTCACACACAGCCTGACCAAGGCTACTGCTGCTAGTTAGTCTATGTTTTATTAAGGAAGATTGACATGTCAACGTGTTTGGGTACAGCCTACATCTAGTGTCCCTTGAGTAATGAGAACGCTCCTACAGCCATGGACCTCCCCCGACCGACCCCCGGCCGGGCCGGGCGGTACACAGTCACATACAGTAGCATAAATTGGCCAGTTTCAGGAAAAATATGTACTCACGTTGGCTGTTATCGTTTACCTTCCATTTCCACCATTCTAATGGATAACCAGGGGTGTGTAAACATCTCTGAAGCTCCATTTAGTTTCCTCTGAAGTGACACAGTTATGTCCATTGTATTGTCCCCGTTCGCAAAGTGCAACTTTTTCATCATCCACCTTTGTGCAATAATCCCGAACAGAGCTACAATATTATGACAACTGCCAGCTATAATCTAGTAGGCTACTGTAAGTTTACATCAATCAGAGCCTCTCAAACCCAGATACATTGCTACGACGCGTAATGTGCGTCGCCTGGCTACCCAAAATAACAGACATACAAGCTATCAACGCATCGTGTCATGGCGTGTCGACAGCTTACAGATCTGTTATTTTTTAAAATGAAAAAAATTAAATACCATAAAAAAATAATCGGAAAAACACGTCCTCCTCACGCATTAGGAGGGCAGGGTGAGTCACCAGAACCAAGGACGGGTGTTTTTGATGAATCTAACATGGTTAAAATGGAGTTTGAAGTTACAATGTGTTTGTATAGGAAGGGGGCGTGTCTGATAAAATGAATATCAAATATCTAAATACTGAATTAAGCAAACTATCTGGGGGGCTCACAAAGGCCTGAGTAGACGATAAAATGACCCAAAGTTTTTTTTAAAGTGAAATATCCCTTTAAGCCTTATTTTATACCGAGGCTATTTGAAAATAGCCGATCTACAAGCTCACAATGTGTCGCATTGCGACGCGTTGTGAGCTTGTAGATCTGCTATTTTCAAACATTTTAGTACTTTAACTTTTTGTACTTTAAGTACATTTTGATACTTTTGCTCAAATTCCGGACTTTTACTTGTAACAGAGTACTTCTACATTGCAGAATTGATACTTTTACTTAAGTTAAACATTTGAGTACTATTTCCTTCACTGATGGAAGGAGATGAACTCCCTGCTCCACAGACTTTTCTATCCTGTGGTCAAGTAGGACACCTACTGGTTGACGGTAAGTATTGCATCCACTGTTATTTGCATGTGTTAAGAACAGCAGAAAGAAGCTAGATTGAAAAAGCCCAGAAGTCACATACTTTATTGAAACTTTTAAATTGACCATGCAGCTGCTTTGAATGACTCCCATACTACTAATATGTTGCAACAACACTGACTAGAGAGCTATCATGGGCATAATCTGTAGGCCTATAGGCTATTACTGAATCAATTACATCACTACATCAATTAACTACCATTTAAAATGTCATCACAACTCAACTGAGCCAGGCCAGACTAAAACAGACACCCTGGCCCAAGTAGTCCAGAACTCCCAAGGTCATATCCAGTGGTGGAAAAAGTACTCAATGTTTTTACTTAAGTTAAAGTATCAATACTGCACTGTAGAAATACTCAATTACAAGTAAAAGTCCAGAATTCAAAATGTAGTTGAGTAAAAGTACAAATGTATTGGTATCAAAATGTACTGAAGGAACCAAAAGTAGAAAGTAGGCTAGTCATTATGCAGAATTATCACCTTTTCAAGTTTTCAAATGTATACAAATATTTTGAAAATAGCAGATCATACAAGCTCACAAAGCGTTGCGATGCGACGCATTGTAGAGCTTGTAGATCGGCTATTTTCAAACGGTCGAAATGTATATAGGGCTGAATGTGGTTAATGTAATTTGAGTATGTTGTGTATGTTGTTGTAATAATCAAAATCTACAAAGTAACTAATGACTGAAGTTTTCAAATAATAGTGGAGTAAAAGTACAATATTTGCCTCCGAGATGCAGTTGAGTAGAAGTAAAAGTATAAACAATTGGAAATACTCCAGTAACGTAAAAGTACCTCAACATTTTACTTAAGTACAGTACTTGAGTAAATGTACTTAGTTACTTTACACCACTGGTCATATCAAGAAGAGCCAAGCACCAGAGGTCAGGGTGTTATACGAGTGATGTTAGACTGAAACTGCCCCGTTGTGGCCAGTGTCCAAATAATGTACTTGATCATGTCCCGTTCACTGGAAGTGCAGTTGATTTGAAGTTGGTGTATTTGTAGAATGCTTGTGTGGGTGTGGGGACAGACACCTCACCACAAACAACCCTTACCCTGTTCACCACAAACAACCCTTACCCTGTTCACCACAAACAACTCTTACCCTGTTCCAGGGAATGTCAGCTTGCATTACATTATAGTACAGTATGACAGCTAACACTGGCCTGCCAGGGTTTATGCAATATAAGCACAATGTTGAGACTTTGGCTCTTGACATTTGTTGCATTTGTTACATGTTATCTCTCTATCAACATTGTAATGTAATAATTGAAAGGTTGTAGTGATAAAAAAGTGTTAAATAGCTCTATTCCAATAGTTATCATTACTATAGAGCCTCTGGAACAGCCTGCCGGAGGCTCTGCGGGTCACCCAATCATTTGTTTTGCTTTGCTTTATTATTATTTTTGTTTATTATTTTCTTGTTTTCCTAGTCTTATTCTAGATGTTTTCTTTTCCTCTTTTGCTGTTATCCTCCGGGTTTTTTAATGGTTATTTTTAAACCTATTCTGTGAAGCACATTGAACTGCACTTGATGTATGAAACGTGCTATATAAATAAACTTTGATTGATTGATTGATTGATTGATTGATACAGACTGTTTGTTCAGTACCAGGGTTTCCAGGTCTCTCCAGTTCTTTAGTCAAAAGAAAATAAATGTTCAGGTTGGGATACCAGTTCTAATTCTAAGACAAAACTGGATCTGGAACACTGTCAAAACTGAAGCTGATACATCTCCTGATTGGATGCAATTGGTATCCTGATGTTTATTAAAGAGCTGGAGAAACGGGGAGACTCCTGTTACTGAACAAACACTCTATAGCAATGATTACTATCCGTCTGTATAGAGCTTTAAACTTTTATCCTTGTTTAGAAACAATATACATCACCTACATTACACCACATTTAAATGAAAGCGGGTTCAGAACAACGCTACAGTATCCTGCTGGGTGAACCTAACAAACAGATTCATTATTGCCTGCATGCTACCTTTACCCTGAAAGAAGGTTGATCATCTGAAAGTATCTCTCACTACTCACGCTGCTGTGGATGAAGGATGTATTTGGAAGTTGGAGTTGTTCATGAATGATTTATTCAACACAATTAATTTGCTTAAAAAGGGGGGGGAAAAGGACATTTTTGGTTAAGATTATGCCAAGTTGGTACAGCAGGCCTAAATCAACAACCCTCAGTCATGAAAGAACGGAACTCTTGGCTCAGCAACACAGAGTTGATTTGGATCAGGGTACAGTTTAAAGAATGCATGGAGGATTAAGTGGAGTTGGTACATAAGTGTGATTTATGAACCATTCCGCGTCAACAGACAGCATCTGGCTTCCCTCCTTTTACCCCAAACAAATTAGCAGTTATTCATCTGTTATGTGTTCTTCTAGATCTCTGGAGAATATGGTTTGGTTTCTCTGACGTTGCTTACGCACGTATAGGTCAGAAAACAAAACCTATATGTTTATCAGTGATAATACTGTCTAGTCAGTCAGTCAGTAATGTAACTGTATATTATATTTCACCCATTCAGAAGGCCACGTCGCATGAGATGCAGCATGTGAACTGGGCATTTGCCGGCAGCACTTTAAACAAACAGGCCTAAGATCTTATATCACCACCGACCAAAGAATGGGAAGATTTTCTGTTTTGACACAATTTGCTTTTTAATTTAATTCAATTTAACCAAAGGTTGGTTATGGTCTTCCTGCCTCACTCCCTGCACACAGATGTTACAGAAGCTCTGGCCATACATCAGTGTAACAGGCTGATTAAAGATGCCATAGCCTGTGGTGTAGAGGGACATCAGTGTAACAGGCTGATTAAAGATGCCATAGCCTGTGGTGTAGAGGGACATCAGTGTAACAGGCTGATTGAAGATGCCATAGCCTGTGGTGTAGAGGGACATCAGTGTAATAGGCTGATTAAAGATGACATAGCCTGTGGTGTAGAGGGACATCAGTGTAACAGGCTGATTAAAGATGCCATAGCCTGTGGTGTAGAGGGACATCAGTGTAACAGGCTGATTGAAGATGCCATAGCCTGTGGTGTAGAGGGACATCAGTGTAATAGGCTGATTAAAGATGCCATAGCCTGTGGTGTAGAGGGACATCAGTGTAACAGGCTGATTAAAGATGCCATAGCCTCAGTGGTGGAAAAAGTACTCACATTTATTACTTAAGTAAAAGTATCAATACTGCAATATAGAAATACTCCGTTACAAGTAAAAGTCCGGAATTCAAAATGTACTTGAGTAAAAGTACAAAAGTATTGGGATCAAAATGTACTTAAAATACCAAAAGAAAAAGTACTAAAATGTTTGAAAATAGCCTAGGTATAAAATAGGACTAAAGCGGTAAATGTATGTTTTATATTATCAGATCATGTAAACATGGCCTCACTTGACACAGCGTAATGAAACCCAGGACACACCTGTTTGCTCTTCTCTGAGGCTCAAGCATGAGGCCTGATTCAGGGCCAAAACTCACGCTCTGAGGGAGGTTGCTTGATGCAATGCCATGCCCACGGGGAAGAAGATGAAAACACAATATGGACACCGCTATGTAGAAATGGCAGCGCTCGCATGGAAGACCATAGATATTACAGATTGCAGCTTTAAAGCCATATGCAATAAAGAGCTTAATAAACTCATCTGTGGCGATTATACACAGTGGTCAACACATGGTCAATCAAAGTTATATACACTCTCATACATTGGTAATCATGTCTCTATGTTGTCTGGCCTTCATACAGAACAATTAGACTCCAGGTATCTTTAAGTCAGTTTAAATAGCTGGAACGCAAAAATGATAATTTCTCAGATCCTGAGAAATGACGATTAACCCCAATATGCAGGATAATGTTCAGTTTGCTCCATTCATTTTCATTTGCATCACTTGAAACACTTTTTCCAAAAAGCAATGCAAAATTATTTGGCATTGGTAGTGGAAAAACCGGCCAACAAAAAAGAAAAACAAAAAGAAAAGGAGAGAATAGCTGCACGAGCACCGTCTTTAAATAGCCTGCCATGTGTATCTTTATGGGTAGATGTTCCATTACAGCAGAGAGCGCAACATGGCTGAGAAATCCATCAGAGAATGTAAAGTGATATGGAGTGATCAGTTGTTTCCACTGCTATAGCAGGGAGGGGGAGCTTGTAGTATTGTAGTCCCACAGACGCTGCGTTGCCTTAATGTATAGAATGCTGTTCCATCATACCATGGTGTCATGCTGAAAATAGCAGATCTACCAGCTCACAACGTGTCGCTATGCGTTGCGTTGTATAGATCAGCTATTTTCAGCATGTGACACTGTTCACACTAGTGTTTCTCAACAGGGCGTACAGAGAAGTTTGAGGGGAGCTGGAAGCAAAATACTGACCATGATACTGACATGATACTGACATGTCTTATTTACCATGATACTGACATGATACTGACATGTCTTATTTACCATGATACTGACATGATACTGACATGATACTGACATGATACTGACCGTGATACTGACATGATACTGACATGATACTAACCATGATACTGACATGATACTGACCATGATACTGACCATGATACTGACCATGATACTGACCATGATACTGACATGATACTAACCATGATCAGTAACCATGATACTGACCATGATACTGACCATGATACTGACATGATACTGACATGATACTGACATGATACTGACCATGATACTGACCATGATACTAACCATGATACTACCATGATACTGACCATGATACTGACCATGATACTGACCATGATACTGACATGATACTGACCATGATACTGACCATGATACTACCATGATACTGACCATGATACTGACATGATACTGACCATGATACTGACCATGATACTACCATGATACTGACCACGATACTGACATGATACTAACCATGATACTAACCATGATACTGACCATGATACTGACCATGATACTGACATGATACTGACCATGATACTGACCATGATACTAACCATGATACTACCATGATACTGACCATGATACTACCATGATACTGACATGATACTGACATGATACTGACCATGATACTGACCATGATACTAACCATGATACTACCATGATACTGACCATGATACTACCATGATACTGTCATGATACTGACATGATACTGACCATGATACTGACCATGATACTACCATGATACTGACCATGATACTGACCATGATACTGACATGATACTGACCATGATACTAACCATGATACTACCATGATACTGACCATGATACTGACATGATACTGACCATGATACTGACCATGATACTGACATGATACTGACCATGATACTAACCATGATACTGACCATGATACTGACCATGATACTGACCATGATACTAACCATGATACTAACCATGTGGGGCGGCAGTGGCTCAGGGGTAGAGTGGCCGGGTAGAGTGAACTGGAAAACCGCAAGGTTCCCAGTTCGATCCCGGGCTGGGGCACTCCCTTAGAGTTAGTGTCGAAGTGTCCTTGAGCAAGACGCTGAACCCCTAATTGCTCCCGATGAGCAGGTTGGTGCCTTGCATGGTTTCCTCCGCCATCGGTGTATGAATGTGTGTGTGAATGGGTTAATGGCACAATCAATGTAAAGCGCTTCGGATAGAAGCGCTATATAAATGCACCATTTACCATTTACCATTTACCACACACACTCCCTGGATGCCAATTCAGAACCTCTGCCCAAAATTGTTCACATGGGCCTGTTATAGCGCCACCAGGAGGCCGATTTGTGCAAAACCAATTTTTTAATATTACTCCTACAGATTTTATCCAAACGTCATGCAAATCGGTACACAGTATCTCTATAGTCATGTGATGAACACGGATCTGTCCGATTTCCCATATTCCATCCTCATTGGCTAAGGTTGCCTTCCAAAGTTTGCAGGATTGCTCCGTTTTGAACTAAATGCCTCAAATTATGCACTCAGCTTAGGATGTCCGTGAAATTTTGCACGCACATTCCCACTAGGCTGAGGAAGAAATGCCACCCCTTTCACATTGGCCTGTTATAGCGCCACCAGCAGGTCTAATTTAGCAAAACACATTTTTGGAACAAAATGCCTCAAATCATGAATTCAGTGTCCCATTGCCGTGAAAGGCCTAAGAAGAAACGGCCACCCTTTTCACAATGGCCTATTATAGCGCCACCAGGAGGCCACAATAACGTACCTGACCTGGTGGAGACCTGTGCTCCGAGGAGCACTTTTTCTAGTTTTAAAATAGTTTCTAAAAGGGCAGTGCACTGTGCACAACAAGCTATACTGTAAGTACGTTATAACCATAACTATCTAGAAGTGGTGTCATGCACTATGGTATCGTCACACTGAGAGCCATCAGTCTGCCCCAGGGTTCCTTTGTTTCAGCATTAAAAACATTCAGTAGTATAGGATTGGGTTCCCTTATCAACAACACTGCTTTGAAACTATATTCATCCAGTCCTATGCAGAGTAGACTGCAAATGGAAAACTTCCCTATCCAGAACAAAATACTAATGTTAAATGGTGATGGATTATGTCTGCTCCATGGATTACCACAGCGTCAGTGTTTTCTCTATGCTGTGAGGCAGCAGCATGGCACGCTGCATGGTGACTTGGTGAATTTGTCACAAGGCGTGACTGTTGTTTCAGGTGCAGGTGGCTGTAATGTGATGTCTGGACTGTGTACACGCCTTGAAGTGCCAAAAGGCTCTGACACTTTCCCTCTCCACGACACGTGCCTCTCTGCTGGACATGCCTTACAGCTGGAACGTATAAATCTGTCACACATCCTACCTGTAAAGTCGCCCGAGCGGCCAAGGCTCCAAAAACAGTCCAGAGATGCAAGTTTCGCCCCAAACCTCCTCCACCAAACTCCAGTGCAGTTTTTTTTAAAGTGCAAATAGATATTTCAGGTAGCAAAAATAATAATGGCCAAACTATCTATTGGTAGAGACATGAGGAGAAGAATTAAACACTTAAGCAAACACTACTGAACAAAACCCCAACGGTTAAGAGCTCTTGCAGGCTAAACCTTAATCACAAAAGGCCCTACAACTCTCCCTCAGGTATGTTACTGTGTTCCTGCCCACATCTCACTACATATGTATCTGCAGCCTCCTTTAAATAGGGAGTGGATCCTACCACAGGACACAGAACCAATTAGCAACAATACTTCCATGAATACTTCCATAAATTCCCCATTGCATTCAAGTAACCTAAACATTCCTAAAGATGTGTTACAATTAAGTACAACTTGGGGTGAAAACTCAATGACAATTTAAATAAACACATTACTCCAAGCATAGGCAACACCCCTCTCCTCCACAGCACTTGGCCCCTTCCTAATCAAGGGAATTGCCACCAGAAGTGCAGGAGAGACAACTAGCAAACAATCAGTATACATTTACATTTTATTTATATATGTGTGTGTGTGTTTGTGTGTGTATGTGTGTGGCTGCCCCGTGACACTGCTGTTTCCATGTTAATTTATTAAAAGTGCTTTATGTACAGTACCAGAGTAGAGTAGCCATGCCTGTTGCCCAGAAGCCTAATGTCTCCCTTGGCCGGGAGAGAATGAATGAACGGGAGATGTTTTGACATCCATCCCCATGTGAGGAGCCGGGGCGCAGCCATGGGTGGGCCTGGGTTGGCCGTGGCCCACCCACATAGAGAAAAATAAATTAAAAAAAATAAATATATATATATATATATTTTTTTTTTAATATATTTTTTTATAATTATTTTTTTGATAAAAAAATCGGTAAAATCTGGCAAAGATCAAAATTAAATAACATAACCCTAACCCAACCATAACCCTAACCCTAACACCGAAATAAAGTAACCAAAAAACGCCCACATTATATTACATGCAGTGTACCCGACCCGCTCTGCTCTGCTCAGGCCCAGCCTATACTAGCGTTATGGCTGCGCCACTGGTGAGGAGACCTGGGTTTGGGTCCAGGTGGCTGCATATGTGCCACGCTTCCTGATAGAGGTTCAGGTTGGGTCTTAAGGTAGGTCTCACTGGTGAGGAGACCTGGGTTTGGGTCCAGGTGGATGCATATGTGCCATGCTTCCTGATAGAGGTTCAGGTTGGGTCTTAAGGTAGCTCTCAGGGAGGGGGGGTTGAATGTAAAAGAGTAGTCCTGTCTGTAGCCCAGAAGAAAATATCTCTTGAAAATGTAACACCTTTTTAATACCTAAAAAAAAAAAAGATAGAAAAGAAAAAGACCATTACTGCATCAAACGTAATAAACAAAAAATACGATAAAACTGGTCAAACATTGGTCAAATTGTCAAATGATATAGAAAGAAGCAAAAAAAAAAAAGCCAATCTACAAGCTCGAGCTTGTAGATCGGCTATTTTCTGCTATTTTCACAACATTTATCTGTGGAATAAACTAAATGTCAAACTAAATGTAATGCCCCAACTCCTACATTCCAAGTGCTTATCAGGGTGGGGGGTCCCCAGTTCAAATACGATTATTTTGGGGGGTCCGCAGTTCAAATATGATTCTTTTTGGGGGTCGCGGCCTGAAAAGGTTGAGAACCACTGATTTATTGTATTGCCACCAAGGTGACGTTTTGAGCGTCTTTCCTCAGACAAAGGGCTGCTGCTCTATTCTTATTAACGTATTCTAACATATCCTAACATATTCTAACGTATTCTAACGTATTCTAACGTGTTGTTCTTCTGCTGCACCTGAATGTTAACCTTTGGACGTGCGTGCTCCATCAGTAGAATGAGCTCATGGTGGATCTAATCGTCAGTTAAAATGTTTTGTTAAAGTCTAGCTAATTAAGGTGTAGACTCAGGGGGGAAATCAATCTGAGTGACTTACGTGCCTTCAATATCACAGCTAGACTGATATCTGCAGCCAATACATCCTTTCCAAACAGAAAACTATTTATGGTGGTTAATGGTGGTTTGCACGCTTGCATAATAGCACAAAGATTAAAGGAGAAAATGCTTGAAATCAAGGGGGAAATAAGGGATATCGCAACTGCTTTTGCTCTGCCAGAAGATATGATGGCCCATCGCCATCTTCATATTCGTACAAATGTAACCAAATCCATTAGGTTACATTTGTACACTCTCAATAGAGTTAAATGAACACTCAGGATACTTTACTGTGTGTAATCTGCTCAGTCTGGCTTTGTTTTGTGCAAGGTTATTACCAGGTCAAGAATGTGCAACCTGTTTGTTCCTGAATGCGTTCCTGAATGACATGGTTTCACATTCATGTCATCAAGGCTTACAGTAGGCTAAGTGGAAACAAGTGTCACTCATAATGGATTCAAAGTCATTTTACAGCTGCGACCCGGAACTCATTTCAATAACAAAACATTATTTTAACTAGTCTGTAATCTGTATGTTAATATAATAGAACTAGCACGTCTCTCCCTACTCTCCCATTGAGACATCTTAGACACTTGTGTCAGGTAGGACAGCTACTGTTTGGCAAGTAGTACTGCCTGAAGCTCATAACCAGTGGTGTAAAAAGTACTACTTTTTTTTACTTAAGTAAAAGTATCAATACCACAATGAATGTAGAAATACTCCATTACAAGTAAAAGTCCGGAATTCTAGACAGACAGGCACACAGACAGACAGACAGACAGGAAGGTATTACAAAAGACAAAAAGAAGGTTTGAAGTCTGGTTTGGATTGTGGGTGACTTGTTCAACCTGCTTTGAGATCTTTTCCAAATACATGCACTGAGTAAAAGTGCATGTCTCATCCTATTTGAAAATGTTCCCTCACTTTATTCCTTAATTTTGCTATTACTGCAACTACTTTACCACTTCCTACCGCCAGACATGTGTAGCACGACTACATCAAAGAGCTGAGGCCATGCAAAGCAACTTGTAGTCCATTTATTGCAGGACGTTAAGCCCCGCCTCTTCACTGGGAGCAGTGAGTATTCACCCCTCAGGTTGGCACCGAGACAACACTATGGATATTTTCCCATTGACTCGCCAGACTCACGCCTCCAAATAAATGACTTGTTTTATTTCAAATGACAGAGCCACTTCTTTCCTCACATGCTTTCCCTCTGCCAGGCCCTCACTCACTTTGTTCGGGGTAACAACAGAGGTTTTGCTCATTAAAGGATCCAATGGGAACACTAAATGCTGATTTCACTGGGATTCCGGGAAGTACAAGGAAATACATGCCATTCTTCCCAAGGAGGGCCAAAATGATCCTCCCTGTTTGATAGGGAAGCTTTCTGTTGTTAATGGAAGGGCGGTGGATGGGTGGGTGGGGTTGGAGCTTAGGTCGAGATGTTGAGATTTCGGCGCTAACTCGTGCCGCAAGCCTGATGATGTCTGAAGCCGTCTCTAAGGATCCAGCTGTCACCAGAGACATTTCACCATATTAACAATAGAGGGTCTATAGTGTTACGTCGACAGAGAGTTCAAACCTCAAAGCAAAGGATTGACACGAGACGTTTGGATGCTCTCTACAGGGTCCCCACACATTTTTAGCAATGAATTTCCAAAACTTTTCCAAAACTTTTCCAGAATATTTAGCCCAATTTCCAGGCCTATAAAACAATCATTCAGCGCAATAATGTGTCTCTTACTCCTATGTACAATGCCCAAAGATAGGCAGTGTAGCAAAAATAAAGCATAGAATATAAAATAGTACAATTTCATTCAACATTTCGTGCAAAATTAGGGCATAGTGACCCTGCGAGCGAAAATAGGAGGGGTGGACGACGTCGTTGCACGGTTCGTTGACGCTCGCGGTAGGACAGGACGGTCTCATTCAAAAACATGTATTTTAATGTGATTTCATCGCCCGCTCGCTTCGCGTCACGTCGCATCGCTGGCAGTCGGGATGGGGTGTTACACAGCCCGTTCGGCGAAAAACTACTTACATATTTTGTGTAATGTTATACATGTTTATGAAAATGTTTTGTATAAAAAAAAAAAACAATAGCCAAAAACAATGCATAGCCAAATATTTTTCCAGGACTCTTGATCAATTCCAGGACCTTTTCCAGTACTGGATTTTATTTTATTTTATTTCAAAATATTTCCAGGAATTTCATGACCGTGGGGACCCTGTCTCTAGCTTCCTTGAAAGGCCCGCATTCTGAGTTCATACCTCTTCATACCTTCCATGTACTGTTATGTACTGTCATGTACTATTCTCATGTCTTACTAAATAAACTACATCAATCAATCAATCAATTCTGTGTAGAATGCTCAACTTTTTGGTGCCTTTTGATTACACTATTATATGTAGGAAAATAGTTTTTGAAGCAGTCTTTCTTTTTGTGTTGGACTATGGAGATGTATTTATGGAAATGCTGCTCCTTCTGTCCCCAAGCCCTTGGATACAGTTTATCATTCTGCTCTGCGATTTGCATCTGGTGAACATTATAGACTCATCACTGTATTGAAAACAGTATGTTAATAAAGTAAGTAGTAAGTAAACAGCTGTATGAAAACAGCGTTTAGTTTTAGTGCCCCAACCACCTGGAATGACCTACAGCTTAAATAAAGATCTGTTCTCCCATAACATACGGTCAATGTAAACCCTTGATTGCAGACCTGTACCCACATGTGTCTGCAACTGCTTTTAAATGTGTGTTGTATCACACGATAGGGTAAAGGTTGTTTTATCTTGTTTCTGTTTGTTTTGGTATGAATATTGATGTGAAAATGAAAATGAATTTGTACTGTGGAAAATACTGCAAATGAGGACAAGAAGAAGTGAGAGGAAAGAGCAGAAGAACACAGGGTGGTATGGGTGCAGGCTGGAAGGGTGCTGTGGAGACAGGCAGGTATTTCACACCACCGTGACTGGAGAGGAACCTCACACAGAGCAGCAGTTCTGCTTTTAAACCTGTGTTTATATAAGTGGCTTCCCTCTCCGTCCTGGGCTCTCTGGCTCTCCTTTCTGTTTAAACTGACAATGTAGTGCCAAGCACCACATCCGTTCCTCCAAGCTGGATACACACCGTCCGGACCGGCAGCACAGGATCTGAACTTATCTCACTGCAGCTCAGCCGTGATTGATGACCCACCAGCCCTGGTGTCAATCCAGGTCTCTCACCACATCACCGTGTTTCTACATACGTCCCTATATGTATGTATATCCCTAACCCTAACCCTATATGTATGTATATCCCTAACCCTAACCCTATATGTATGTATATCCCTAACCCTAACCCTATATGTATGTATATCCCTAACCCTAACCCTATATGTATGTATATCCCTAACCCTAACCCTAACCCTATATGTATGTATATCCCTAACCCTAACCCTATATGTATGTATATCCCTAACCCTAACCCTATATGTATGTATATCCCTAACCCTAACCCTATATGTATGTATATCCCTAACCCTAACCCTATATGTATGTATATCCCTAACCCTAACCCTATATGTATGTATATCCCTAACCCTAACCCTATATGTATGTATATCCCTAACCCTAACCCTATATGTATGTATATCCCTAACCCTAACCCTATATGTATGTATATCCCTAACCCTAACCCTATATGTATGTATATCCCTAACCCTAACCCTAAATGTATGTATATCCCTAACCCTAACCCTATACGGGCCGTTTCATTATAGGTGAAAACGTATTTAAAAATATTCAGAAAAACAAAGAAGAAAAAAAAGTAAATGAAGTATATACTGTAGGGCTTACATGCCTAACAAGCTTCACATGATGAAAAGTAACCGGGTCACTGAATGAATGAATGAATTCTTATTTTTGTGTCTTGTCATAAGACCCATCCCTTACGGGATTATAAGACACCAAAAACATAAATAATAATAATAATAATAATAATAAACTTTATTTGTATAGCACCTTTCATGACATGAAATGCAGCTCAAAGTGCTTTACAGAGCAAGAATACAATTACAGTTAGAACCAGTTTAACAATAAAGCAAATATATCACATTCACTTCCTGGAAACAGAAACTGCATAAGTAAAAAAGAAAATATTTAGTTAATACCCAAAACCCCCAAAAAATATATACATCACATATGTTTTCCTTGTCTGTTTGTCCCATGCCTTTTATAAATATTCTGCTAGTGCGAATGTTCAAAAATCCTCTGCATCAAAGTCTCTCTGCGTCACTTAGCCAAATCAAATCTAGGTTTTTACACCTATGAAATAATGCTTGACGTAGCTCAGATATAATGAATGAGCTTTAAACTAAATATGCATCTTTGAACGATTTCCAGCTAGTTTAGGGTTTGATAAAGTCCCAGCTCAGCAGAAAACGTGGGTATACTGTGTCATGTGTTGGTATTCTCTGGCACGGCCCTAAGGAAAACCCTGGAATGTGCTGTGTGTGGAGTGCCAGACCTATATACCCAGCCTGGGGTATGTATGCCACGTGGACCGTTCTGATGTCTTTACCACCAAGCCACAAGCACGGGTTTGACATCCCCACAATTCCTAATAGCAAGTCTTTCCTGGCCTTCTCAAAACGTTAACTCCTCCACTGCTGCCTGGCCTGCATCAAGAGGACACATCCAGAGAGCTTTCAGCCTCTTGGGGTTTGCTTCTCCCTGTCATTTAAACATTGATGACATGCCTCAAAGTGGGCCTCTATATTTCATCCTTATCATGGAGACCCATGTTGATAGTGGCAACTTCTGGCAAGGTATGAGTGTGGAATGGAACCCAACTGCAGGACGCGTAGACAGGCTAGGTTCAAGTCTAAAGGAGCAAACAGGGCTGACAAAACATAACTCAAACTACTAATACAGAAGGCTCTGAGCCTAGCACACACTGACCCAAAACATGATGAACTGACATACTCAACAGAACACAGGGGACTTTAAATAGACACAGCACCAATTAACTGACAATCAACACAGGGATACACACTAAAAACAAACGGTGCTATATAGCACCAAAATCGGTTCTTTGGCTCGTAATCATAGGGGAACCGTTTTTGGTGCTATATAGCACCAATCTTTAAAGGTGCTATATAGCACCTTTAAAGATTGGTGCTATATAGCACCAATCTTTAAAGGTGCTATATATCACCTTTGTCAAATGGCGCCATATACTATAGCATTTCATGATGACTATGATCATTTCTTACCAAATAGGGCTTAAAAGATTCAGAATCCTGTACTAGAAGCATACTGAGAGACACAATACATAGCCTTTTCAAAAGATGTATTTATTTTAGCAAATAAATAATGTATTGACAAAACTATGATACAAATATCCTCTATATCATTACTAAATACACACTCAATGTCGCTAACTTGAACATCAGTGCTGAAACGTCAGGACAAAATCTAGAGAGAATACTGACTCCTACAAGCTGCTCACAGATGTTGTACATTATGTTTGACTGTGACAGGAAGTTTGCCTGCATCCTTCAATCTCAGAACAACACAACTCCAAAAAGGTCAGTGTCTTTTGTTCAGTCCTTTAGGGTACTGGATTCTGAACACTAAATATACACACAATAGGAGTCCTAGTGCCATGGAGATGTACTCACTCTCATCTGTGATCACCTGGCCATCCAATGTGAGCACGATGTGGTCATACTGCATTGGTGTTGACATGCCAGAAGTGCTGGTCTGAGCTTGGCCCTGGGGAAGAGGGAATAGCATTAACCATCTTGTCTCACATTTATTTGAAAGGCAAATTCAACTACTTTCATACTACTACTCAAATTAGTGATGCACAATATTAACATTTTGGCTGATATCTGATTAACGATCAATTGCATACTCAAATCAACTGATAAAAATACCGGTATTGCAATACAAGTGTCCAATAAGGTTTACCTTACACCTCTTACATTAACTGTAATACTGGGTACAGATCAATAAGGAGGCAATTATCACATTACTGTACTAACTAGGACGAATGTTCGCCTATAACCATATAATCAGCATGCTCATTTATATTAAAATAAAAATAAAATCATCAAGAAATTACTATTATGGTAATCTCCATCAGCATCTCAAAAAGGCTTAACTCTGTTTTTAGGAGGCAAGCATCACAATGTATGAAATCCACTAATATAGCTAATATTCTTATGAGAAACCAAAGAAAGTAGAACTAAACCTAATATGTGAGCATTTAGGTAAGTGGGTTTCCTTACAAATCTAGACATGGTACCTCAGTTTGAAACACTATTGATAAAATAAACACTAGCCTAAATAATCTTCAATGTGATGCATTAACACTTTCATACCAATACCTACTCAGTTATACATACATAATGTAATAAATAGGGTGAGTATAAAATATGGTTTTGGTGGTCAAACTAATTTTAATGCTATTTTAACTCATTTTGCTTGGAGCCCACTGACAGCCCTTTAAGCCCCCAGACCTTACTTTGAGAACCACCATAGTACTATATAGCTAAATAGATCTACAAGCTCATGTGTCACTATGTGACTGTTGTGACCGTTGTTGTAAATAGGATATTTTCCCTATTTTCACTTATAATGACATGTACAAAATCGGGACGCCAGGTTGACAGTTGTTAAACTCTGTTGACAGCCACAAAATGGTTGTAATAATACTATCATTTGGGCAACATGTACCTATCAAGATACGTCTAGTAAAGTCTGTGTTTTAGCCACATGGAGGCTCATATTGTTAACAAACTTAATATTCATAACAGCCATTATCACCATCTTCAAAGCCACCAGAATACACGACAAAAACACGGTACAAAATCGCTAATTACCAAAATAAAGTTTCCCCAGTAACGTCAAAAGCCACATTCTTTGCCATTAAACACTCACCTCTTCTTTAAGCTGCTTTCTTCTATCTTCTTGATGAATCAATGATGACGCAGTTTATATTGTTTTATTCTCAGGAGGATTGTTATTGTTCCGCTCGAGACGAACTTCAGAGCTCGCGCTGTGACGCAGCGTCCCTTCTGCTCTCAGCGTCACTTGTCATAAAGGACAGATCTACAAGCTCGCAGCGTGTTACGATGCAACGTGTTGTTAGCTTGTAGATCTGTTGTTTTGTAACATGACACCCTGCATGGTGAACTTGGAGCCAAGTCAGCCAACCAATAGGAAAGAAACACTGAGAGTTTATGTCACTTGGCAGCCATTTGTAGTTTTCTTCAGTTTCATAGAGATTCCAGGAGATACACCTAAATAGCTTATTAATAGCCTACAGGCTACAGTGTAGCCTGTAGGCTATTAATAAGCTACTTATTGATGATGAACTAAAACGTATTTGACTGACATGTGTGCATGCCTGTTTTGTTTGAATTAGACATTTCAGGCCCCATATATTTATTAGATGTATTCGATATAGTGTGATTATTATGAGAATGCTGTATTCAACTACCCCTACAAAAATAGCTAGGGCACCCACACTATATATATATATATATATATATATATATATATATATATATATATATATATATTTATATATATATATATATATAAATAATACATATTGACATGCAAGGATTGGGAACCACACTGTTCTATAGGACTTCAGTAATTGTACTGAGGTGCTATATAGCACCACAACTATCCCAAAGAACCACTGAAGAACCGCTGAGGCACCACAACCACCCAAAGAACCACTTAAGAACCACTGTGGTGCTGTATAGCACCACAAGAATCTCAAAGAACAGCTTTCCAGCTTTTGTGGTACAAAAGCAGACGATTCTTTACAGACAACACAATATGAAATGTCAGTAAATACATTAAAATATATATATTTAAAATATTGTGATTGTCATTCATCCCAAATGAAACGAGGAATCAGATTTTTATATAAGTGCAGATGACATACAGTACACATCAACACAACTCTATGGGGTGTACACTTTCTTTATTTATGAAACAGAACTATCTCTTTCAGAACAACTTACAATAATGATTTGTAAGAAATGTATATCTAACAACACATGTATACCAAAACAACAACAAAAAAACACTTTACATTTTGTGCATTGCAAACTCTCAACAAAACAAATAAGCTGAAAATAAAACATGGAAGAATGTGGATGCTATACAAGACGAACAACAACGTTATACACTGACGATTCCTTATGCCTCACTATACAGTCCTTATGCCTCACTATACAGTCCTTATGCCTCACTATACAGTCCTTATGCCTCACTATACAGTCCTTATGCCTCACTATACAGTCGAAACCCATCAACAGGTTATTTAGGTTTTAGAGAGCCGTTCATCTGGATTCATTATAGTAGAGCATTATAGTAAAGACATAGCAATAATTCTGACTTTTATCAAATGTTTTCATTGCATCCAATCTTACATGTTGTACTGTACAGCGACTGATAAACATCAACTCCCTCACACACACACAAGTGGGTTTTAAAGCTGCAATCCGGAACAGACATTTTGAACGAATAAACCATCATTTTAACAAAATCCGTATGGTAGAGTATGTTAACACAATATAACTAGTGCATCTGCAGTGGCTGGAGGTGGAGATCTCCCTATACTCTTCCATTGAGACATTTAGACCTGACACCTACTGGTTGACAAGTAGTACTGCCTGAAGCTCATAAGTGCAATATATATCCTCTGACTCAAGGGATTCCGCCTTGTAAGCAGTGTTGATTTTGTCGACTAAAACTATGACGAAAAATGTTGGTCAACGACCTTTTTTCACTGACGAAAACTAAATAAAAACGAAATAAAAGCTAAGCTATGATGACTAAAACTAAGACTAAATGTACTGATAATTTCATCAACAAATAAAAACTAGACTAAAATGTTAGTGAGGGATCTAGTGGAGAAGAGATCCAGTAGAACTAAAAGACATTTTATGTTTGGTTGCACTCGGGTGTTGCGCTCTGAAAATAGCAGATCTACAAGCTCACAACGCGTCGCAACGCGTTCTGAGCTTGTAGATCGGCTATTTTCAGCATGCAACCAAGTGTAAAATCAACCATTACGACTCCATCACGGCACCCGCCACAATATATTATAGTCGATTAAATCAACTGTAGATTTAGTCAACTATAATCTTATGATGTTTAGTCGACTAAAACTAGACAAAAACTAAAACATTTCAGATGACTAAAATATGACTCAAACTAAATGGAAGACTAATGACTAAAACTAAATCTAAATCAACACTGCTTGTAAGAGCGCTAGAAGGGAGAACCGGGTTTGAATCCCGGGGAGGCCGTGAAACTTACAGATTGCAGCTTTAAATCTCATCCTACCATTAGTCAGCATCACACACACCCTACAGACCTTCACAACATCAGTTATCCTGGGGATCCAGTGTCACCAAAGACATCCCTTTGTCCTTACTGTACCTCTCTGTATTTACACACAGCTCCATCTTTTAAATATTATATCTGGATTTACATCTTCTGTTTGTAAATATGACATTTTCAAAAAGTGAAACTAAGAAAGTGGTTTTGTTGTTTGCTGATCAAATCCTACATCGGTACAGTCTGTATCCTGTATGTATGTACAGTCTGTATACTGTATGTACGTACAGTCTGTACAGTCTGTATACTGTATGTACGTACAGTCTGTATACTGTATGTATGTACAGTCTGTATACTGTATGTACGTACAGTCTGTATACTGTATGTACGTACAGTCTGTATACTGTATGTATGTACAGTCTGTATACTGTATGTATGTACAGTCTGTATACTGTATGTATGTACAGTCTGTATAGTCTGTACAGTCTGTATACTGTATGTATGTACAGTACAGTCTGTATACTGTATGTATGTACAGTCTGTATACTGTATGTATGTACAGTCTGTATACTGTATGTATGTACAGTCTGTATACTGTATGTATGTACAGTCTGTATAGTCTGTACAGTCTGTATACTGTATGTATGTACAGTACAGTCTGTATACTGTATGTATGTACAGTCTGTATACTGTATGTATGTACAGTCTGTATACTGTATGTATGTACAGTCTGTATACTGTATGTATGTACAGTCTGTATACTGTATGTATGTACAGTCTGTATACTGTATGTATGTACAGTCTGTATACTGTATGTATGTACAGTCTGTATACTGTATGTATGTACAGTCTGTATACTGTATGTACGTACAGTCTGTATACTGTATGTATGTACAGTCTGTATACTGTATGTATGTACAGTCTGTATACTGTATGTACGTACAGTCTGTATACTGTATGTATGTACAGTCTGTATACTGTATGTATGTACAGTCTGTATACTGTATGTATGTACAGTCTGTATCCTGTATGTATGTACAGTCTGTATACTGTATGTATGTACAGTCTGTATAGTCTGTACAGTCTGTATACTGTATGTATGTACAGTACAGTCTGTATACTGTATGTATGTACAGTCTGTATACTGTATGTATGTACAGTACAGTCTGTATACTGTATGTATGTACAGTCTGTATACTGTATGTATGTACAGTCTGTATACTGTATGTATGTACAGTCTGTATACTGTATGTACGTACAGTCTGTATACTGTATGTATGTACAGTCTGTATACTGTATGTATGTACAGTCTGTATACTGTATGTATGTACAGTCTGTATCCTGTATGTATGTACAGTCTGTATAGTCTGTACAGTCTGTATACTGTATGTATGTACAGTACAGTCTGTATACTGTATGTATGTACAGTCTGTATACTGTATGTATGTACAGTACAGTCTGTATACTGTATGTATGTACAGTCTGTATACTGTATGTATGTACAGTCTGTATACTGTATGTATGTACAGTCTGTATACTGTATGTACGTACAGTCTGTATACTGTATGTATGTACAGTCTGTATACTGTATGTATGTACAGTCTGTATACTGTATGTATGTACAGTCTGTATCCTGTATGTATGTACAGTCTGTATACTGTATGTATGTACAGTCTGTATAGTCTGTACAGTCTGTATACTGTATGTATGTACAGTACAGTCTGTATACTGTATGTATGTACAGTCTGTATACTGTATGTATGTACAGTCTGTATACTGTATGTATGTACAGTCTGTATACTGTATGTACGTACAGTCTGTATACTGTATGTATGTACAGTCTGTATACTGTATGTATGTACAGTCTGTATACTGTATGTATGTACAGTCTGTATCCTGTATGTATGTACAGTCTGTATACTGTATGTATGTACAGTCTGTATACTGTATGTACGTACAGTCTGTATACTGTATGTATGTACAGTCTGTATACTGTATGTATGTACAGTACAGTCTGTATACTGTATGTATGTACAGTCTGTATACTGTATGTACGTACAGTCTGGATACTGTATGTATGTACAGTACAGTCTGTATACTGTATGTATGTACAGTCTGTATACTGTATGTACGTACAGTCTGTATACTGTATGTATGTACAGTACAGTCTGTATACTGTATGTATGTACAGTCTGTATACTGTATGTATGTACAGTCTGGATACTGTATGTATGTACAGTCTGTATACTGTATGTATGTACAGTCTGTATACTGTATGTATGTACAGTCTGTATAGTCTGTACAGTCTGGATACTGTATGTACGTACAGTACATGTCAAGAAAATGTTCCACCAAAATGAAAGAAATCCCTTTAACCACATATGCCGTATTAAAACATGTTCTAAAATAGCAGATGTACTGTACAAGCGTGATGCAATGTGTTGTGAACGTGTACATCTGCTTATCTTTGATATGTTTTGTGTATAACTGCAAGCCCAAAATAGGGTCGCCATGTTGGACGTGGTTGAGGTTACAGATGGACATTGAAGAGAATAAACACAGTGGCTCTTTCTTGCATTTTCAACTACAATAACTCAGGAACCATGTTAATTTCAGCATTTGAAAGCAGCCTGTGTTAAATCTTTCCAGAACGTTATACTATATAGCACTATAAGTATAATATGGTATAATCTGAAGGAGGAGGCCACATGTCTAACAGTTTGTCTAACATTCTAACAGTCGTCAAACAAAACAAATCAAGTGCATGACACCACTGAAGATCAAGCAAATCGTCTAATACTATATTTCATCTCCACATTTGTAATATTCAATTCCAAATTTTGTCAGTGTAAACAAATAAATAATTATTTACAATCTCTAGCAAAAAAAAAAGCAAACCGTAAAAAAAAAGTAGAGCATAAATAATTTACAAAAGAAATTATAATACAGACTTAGTATAAACATCTTTGGTAGTACAATCTAAACCATTCACTCAAGATCTGAATAAAAAAAAACATTTAGGATGATTAAAATGGATAGAAATGGACCATAACGCTTTGGTTGCAGGTTAATGTTCGGCAGGTAAATTCAGATACGGTAGGTTTAGTTGCAGAACAACACACTAATATCCTGATCTTGGCACTGAACAATAAGCTGCTATTCCTGAATAAAAGCAATTGTTTTCAAAAAAGAAAAAGAATAAGATGAAAAATTCAGTCAACTACAGAAGACAATAAGTGAGAGGAAAAATATCACAGAGTGTAAGTGGTTGTACGATGGCTTTCCTTTAAAAATGTCGACAGCGTTACATTAGGTATGAGTAGATATTTGGTCAACGGCTCTTGCATTTGTTCACTCTCTCCTCTCTGTCTTAACTTCCCAGGGAAATGTATTCCATGCACCGCAGGGCACTCGGGTTCGAAAACGGAATAAATGGCCGTGGTTTCCTCTTCAATGGATGGATCAAGGCACAACGTGGAAAGTTCCATTTTCGTTGAGCTGGCGTTAGCAACGGTATTTCAGTTTGAGGGTCAAGTGTCTTTTAGCGTTCCATCACGTCTTCATATTATCCACCGTGATTCAGTTATCTGGGGATGGGTTAGGAAAAAGGCTTAGTGTTACTGACACGTTCACAACTCAAGCAGTGTCCCTCATGTGAGGCTTCATAATAGCTTCATAAAAATGTGACAAAGTGCAGCAACAAACCGTGCGTGTAGGGTGAATTATACTTCACCCTGTGCGTGTAGGGTGAATTATACTTCACCCTGTGCGTGTAGGGTGAATTATACTTCACCCTGTGCGTGCCGCACACCGAAAATAGCCGATCTATAAGCTCACAATGTGTCACAGCGTGACACGTTGTGAGCTTGTAGACCGGCTACTATATCAAGCCTTTGTGTGCATCAAAAAAGCGTGTTTTTGCTTATATCTGCAGCGGTGAAAAAGCAGCAATCTCATTTTCCACTGTTTATTTAGCATTCGAAACATGAAGACACGAAGTCCTTGGAACCGCACAGGACTTCCCACAATGCATCTGGGGCATTGTAAACTGGGCAAGGTGACAAGCAGAAACATAGCGTGGAGCTATTTTATTTTATTCTATTTCTTTTTTTCTTTGCGTCAGCCGACACACAACAGACAGTCCGTCTCACCGTTACCTTATGAACACTGTTGGAAACTCCGGATTATCTGAATATTGAAAAACATTGTTTAATGAAAAGAGGTTTTAAGAGCTATCCTCTGGCCTTATAACCACAAAGGAAGAGTGCTTGTCATTGTCACATTCCCACATTGGCATGTATGTCCAAACACCACTCACACACACACACCCAAACACCAGTCACACACACACACCCAAACACCAGTCACACACAGGCACACAGACAAAGAGAGACACGCACACAGGTCTGTCTACACACAAATTCACATCACACACAGTTCACACAGTTCAAACGAAAATGGTTCAAATGCAGTTCAAACTAAAATGGGACTCCAGGGTCAAAGTGGTTCAACATATTGTTCATGACTAAACACAGTATACAGTCTGCCAACACCTGCCTCTGTATTTTCCACTCTCCACTGAACTGTGCCATAGAGCAGCCAGTCTGTAGACCAAACACTCACCTCGACACTCGTACTTGAGGTCGGAGAAGAAGACCAGCTCTTGTGAGAAGACGAACAGGCCTAGCCTTCCCCCTGCAAACGTCTTGTCATAAACTGGTCCTGAGTCAGCCATGATCTGTTTGCCTTCATAGACCACGACCCTGCAAAAACACACAAAGGACAAAACACACTCATTTAATTTCTACACAGAGTAACAGTATGATGAAGATCGGTGATGGGCAACTGGTATAGGGGTGCGTAGATATAGAAACAGATGGCTAGCGCCTAAACAGCGCCTAAACCACAATTTCAGCACCGATATCAGATGAAATGTTTTTTTTATGAGTTGGTTTAATTTCTTTGAATCTGCTCATGAAAACATTTCTCATAGGAATCTCGCCCCCCCCTCCCCCCCCATAATTTCTCATAGGAATCTCGCACCCCCCCCCCCCCCCATCATTCAAGTTGGTTCTGCTTGCTTCTCCTTCCATACCTGATGAAGCCAGTCTTTGGTCTGTGGATGAGGTGCCACCTGTAAGCAGTGTAATCCTTCCAGCCGATGTTTTTGGGGTCATGCCACAGAGTACGCACCTATGAATGAAAGCAATAACACAGTTAAAGCACTTCAACCCTAGCATCCCTCTTCTGGGGGGTATTCCAAGTATTCAATGAATACTTGGAATATTAATTATCAAATAGATTTATTTCAAAAAATGGCAAAGAAACACTCAACCACGCATGCATTAAAATAGGAAATGAATACGGGTACATTTGGACTCATATTCTGCATCAGAGGTGGCTTGCCTTAACTTGTGCATCAAAGGTCAAAACAACTGCTGGGGGATACATGTGACGGTCTCAAACTGATTTGGCAGAAGGATTTGGGTATTGATATTGAAGACGATCATTGGAAGAGAATTATAGCAAATGTAGGAAGTGGGATCAGAGAAGCAAGAGGGAAATTTATTCAGTATAAAATAATTCATAGATATTATTTACACCGACTAGATTACTTAAAATGGGAATAGCAGATAACAATACATGTTGGAAATGTAATGAAGAGGTTGGCACGTATATGCATATGATATGGGATTGCCGCATGGTGTATCCATTCTGGTGTACAGTTTTAAAATATTTGGAGAAATGGGTGGGACTCACTCTATCCCCACAACCGCGGCTCTGCCTATTGGGGGACAGGGCAGCGGTTCCTGGGATAAATAACAACGAATTCACTATTGTGAAAGTTGGACTTGTTACAGCTGCCAGAATACTGCTGCGGAATTGGAAGACCCCTAGGACACCTGGGCTTAAAGAATGGAATGAGGAAATGATTAAGATTACATCATACGAATATATGTTGGGTAGAGTGAATGGAGAAAGAAAGATGAAGGACACATGGGACAGATTTTGGATATATATGAACCTTCTCTGATATTGGGACAGCATTTATTTTGTATTTTGTTATTATTTTGTATTTTATTTTTTGGAATGGCTGTATTGTTGTTTGCTGTATGCTGATTTGTACCACTGGAGTTACATTTTGTATCATATTAAAAAACAAATAAACATTTGAATTACAAAAAAAAAAAACTTGTGCATCAAAGCGTTAAACCAGTGGTTCTCAAACCTTTTCATTCCAAGGACCACAAAATGATATGTATTTAGCTGCGATATAGCCAAAGTATAAAATATGGTTCATTGTGACGTTATATAAACAAATTTTGCTGGGGACCCCCTGGTACCCCCCCTAAGGACCCCTGGGGGTCCCCAGACCCCACTGTGAGAACCGACGCGTTAAACAGACCATTGGTGGCTTATTATAGTGTCACCTGTCCAGCGGTGTTTCCGGTGTGCCACAGGGCGTTCCTCAGGTTCTCTCCCGTGCCGGTGGTGGAGTTGACCACTTTGAGCGAGACGCCGGAGATGCCAAAGGCCTTGGACGGCTTGTCCTCCCAGTAGGTCTGTGTGATCTGTTTCCACATCACCACGTAGAAGCGTCCGCTCGACTGGTAGCCGAACACGAAGCCCGCGTAGTCGTCGTCTCTGTCCGTGTTGACGTACATGGTGCCGGCGAAGTCCACGGCATTGAACTCATCAAAGCCTGCCGGGCGGGGGGGGGGGGGGGGGGGGGGGGGTTAATATCTGAATGAATGCTTGAATGGACCAACACATTCTCACTGCAACTATCTACTGTATACTGTACTGTATATCAACTATCTACTGTATACTGTACTGTATATCAACTATATACTGTATACTGTACTGTATATCAACTATATACTGTATACTGTACTGTATATCAACTATATACTGTATACTGTACTGTATATCAACTATATACTGTATACTGTACTGTATATCAACTACATACTGTATACTGTACTGTATATCAACTATATACTGTATACTGTACTGTATATCAACTATATACTGTATACTGTACTGTATATCAACTATATACTGTATACTGTACTGTATATCAACTATATACTGTATACTGTACTGTATATCAACTATCTACTGTATACTGTACTGTATATCAACTACATACTGTATACTGTACTGTATATCAACTATATACTGTATACTGTACTGTATATCAACTATATACTGTATACTGTACTGTATATCAACTATATACTGTATACTGTACTGTATATCAACTATATACTGTATACTGTACTGTATATCAACTATATACTGTATACTGTACTGTATATCAACTATATACTGTATACTGTACTGTATATCAACTATATACTGTATACTGTACTGTATATCAACTACATACTGTATACTGTACTGTATATCAACTATATACTGTATACTGTACTGTATATCAACTATCTACTGTATACTGTACTGTATATCAACTACATACTGTATACTGTACTGTATATCAACTATATACTGTATACTGTACTGTATATCAACTATATACTGTATACTGTACTGTATATCAACTATATACTGTATACTGTACTGTATATCAACTATATACTGTATACTGTACTGTATATCAACTACATACTGTATACTGTACTGTATATCAACTACATACTGTATACTGTACTGTATATCAACTATATACTGTATACTGTACTGTATATCAACTATATACTGTATACTGTACTGTATATCAACTATATACTGTATACTGTACTGTATATCAACTATCTACTGTATACTGTACTGTATATCAACTACATACTGTATACTGTACTGTATATCAACTATATACTGTATACTGTACTGTATATCAACTATATACTGTATACTGTACTGTATATCAACTATATACTGTATACTGTACTGTATATCAACTACATACTGTATACTGTACTGTATATCAACTATATACTGTATACTGTACTGTATATCAACTATCTACTGTATACTGTACTGTATATCAACTACATACTGTATACTGTACTGTATATCAACTATATACTGTATACTGTACTGTATATCAACTATATACTGTATACTGTACTGTATATCAACTATATACTGTATACTGTACTGTATATCAACTATATACTGTATACTGTACTGTATATCAACTACATACTGTATACTGTACTGTATATCAACTACATACTGTATACTGTACTGTATATCAACTATATACTGTATACTGTACTGTATATCAACTACATACTGTATACTGTACTGTATATCAACTATATACTGTATACTGTACTGTATATCAACTATATACTGTATACTGTACTGTATATCAACTATATACTGTATACTGTACTGTATATCAACTATATACTGTATACTGTACTGTATATCAACTATATACTGTATACTGTACTGTATATCAACTACATACTGTATACTGTACTGTATATCAACTATATACTGTATACTGTACTGTATATCAACTACATACTGTATACTGTACTGTATATCAACTATATACTGTATACTGTACTGTATATCAACTACATACTGTATACTGTACTGTATATCAACTACATACTGTATACTGTACTGTATATCAACTATATACTGTATACTGTACTGTATATCAACTACATACTGTATACTGTACTGTATATCAACTACATACTGTATACTGTACTGTATATCAACTATATACTGTATACTGTACTGTATATCAACTACATACTGTATACTGTACTGTATATCAACTACATACTGTATACTGTACTGTATATCAACTATATACTGTATACTGTACTGTATATCAACTACATACTGTATACTGTACTGTATATCAACTACATACTGTATACTGTACTGTATATCAACTACATACTGTATACTGTACTGTATATCAACTATATACTGTATACTGTACTGTATATCAACTACATACTGTATACTGTACTGTATATCAACTACATACTGTATACTGTACTGTATATCAACTATATACTGTATACTGTACTGTATATCAACTATCTACTGTATACTGTACTGTATATCGTTGCTGTCGGGTAGAAACCTCTTATCTGCATATTTTAACTTTTGGGTTTTATTGTAAATTAAAAAGGATAGTTCTATGTATGACTCACTCCATGAAGACTTGAATTCTTGGATATTTTTTAGTTTGTGTCTCATTCCTAAGACAATAATCTGATGACCAGCGGAGCGGTGGGTAGCGGTTCCGGTAGGTAGCGGTTCCGGTAGGTAGCGGTTCCGGTAGGAGACACAAAGTTCTCTACCGGAACCGCTGCCGGTCATCAAAATATTGGCAGTTAGGAATGAGACAAAAACTAAACAATAATGGCCGTGGAGTGACTAATCGATGGAAAAAATGTACCAAAAAACCCCTGAACTATCTCTGTAATGCCCTACTTGATCAGCGTCGCATCGCAACGCGTTGTGAGCTTGTAGATCTGCTATTTTCGATGAATGTCTGCCTATTAAAGACATGGTTTAAGAGTTCAAAGGTTCTTTGACCAAAAAACGGTTCTCTAGAACTAAATGAGGAACATGAAGAACCATTCACTAGATCAAATGGTTCTTTAGTCGTTGATGGTTCTTTGTGGAACCATACAGCCTTTTAAAGAACCATTTAAGAACCATTATTTCTCTGTGTGTAGGCAGAAATGATGACATGATCAGACTCAAAAGGTACACTGGCCAATGTAAACATATTGATGTCTTGGGAGAGAGAACGTGTTGAATGGACAGGAACAATGTAAACATATTGATGTCTTGGTAGAGAGATTGTGTGGAACGTGGCTCAATATCCTTTCTTCCCCCCGGAGAGCGTGCGTTAAAGTGTGCTTACCTACTGCAATGCCAGGGTCCGAGTTGGCCGTCTGCACCAGCTCTTTGCCCTGGTGCCGGACCACCCAGTTGGGATCGATCTGAGTCGTTCCCTTGGGGTCCAAGTGGACCATCTGGAACTTCCTGAAGTCGGTGATGCTGATGGCGTTGTTCTCTGGGCACACGTCGAAGATGTCAGGGATGTTGTCGTTGTCAAAGTCGTCCTTGCAGGCGTCACCTCGGCCGTCACCTGTTTATCACGGTGTCACAAATCTCTAATTTAACTCTGAGAGTGTACAAATTGGTTCGATTTGTACACTCTCAGAGTTACATTAACACTCAGGAGTTTACGGTGCACTTGCATGTAAACAATAACAGCAAAGTGAGATTTCTGTGAGCTTTGTTTAAGAATCTGAGATGAACAACTATGTTACTGTTGCAACGTTGAGGGAGGGACCGAGGCTCCAGCGCATAGAGGCATATAGAACAACCGTCAATGGAAACAAAAGACGTCAGCTCCTCCCAGGAAAGCCACTTTAACACCGTTTGCCAAGTCTTAATAAGCAACATCAGCCATCTATTCCCGCTGTGACAACTTCCACTGACACTCGTAAGAATCTAAAGGAGGCCTGAAGTCCATTAGGCTCAGACTGAGAGCCATGAGCAGACAGGGAAGAGGATGCCAGTACCTAATAAAACCCACTGTGAGGAAGCAGCTCGCTGCCTTGCAGTGGAGGAAGAGAAGTACTTTTTTACTTAAAGGGCAAGACCACTCTGGTAGAGGTTTGAGTTGTGTAGTTACCTTGCCATGATGTAACTCCAAAGGTGGACAAGAAATAAAAAATAATAACTCCAGTGATTAGAAATTCTAAATATGCTCCTCATTGACATTGCACGGTGAAACAGCTCTCAAAGTCACTCTTTTAGCGCGTAAACGAAAGCAAACAAAGTTGATTCAGACAATATAGAACATCACCAAACCCAGTACTGTTTTTTTGTTTTTTTTATAAATAAATTAATAAATTAATAAATAAACTTATTTTTATTAGGAAGAAAACCCAGACTGGATGTGTGGATCCGGATCTTCAAATAGTAAAATCAACAGGAAGTTGACATTTTCGTATAAAAAATAAACAGTAGTGGGTTTGGTGATGTTCTATATTGTCTGAATCAACTTTGTTTACGTGCTAAAAGAGAGCTTTGAGAGCTGTTTCACCGGACAATGTAAGTCAATGAGGAGCATATTTTTGAATATATAAAAAAAAAAAAACTCAAATCTTTGCTTCTGGGCGGGTCCTGGAACACAATATTATGAGATGGGGGTCCGCGGGGAAATACATATTATTTTGGGGGTCCTTGACATGAAAAAGTTTGAGAACCACATATATATATATAGCAACATAAGTAAAAAAAAAAAAAAAGGATTTAGAAGACATTTGTAGAATCCCCCAGAAGCGATTTGAGTTACAAATGTTTGCTTTAAAAAATATATGTATTAAAAGAGTTGCACAAATGTTCAGGATTTAAATTCTCTTAATGGGTTAAGTAAAGTAAAAGTAGCAATACATAAAATAGCCGATATACAAGCTCAAAGCGCGTCACGTTGCGACACGTTTTGAGCTTGTAGCTCTGCAATTCTTTTGGCAAATTTATCCCCCTGGGGTTCAAGTGGTTTAAGTCCGTGTAGTAGGGCATTCACGAATAGTGATTTTTAGCATTCGAATTATTCGACCTATAAGTATTCGAATATTCGATTAATCGATTTGATTATTATTATTATTATAATTTTTTTTTTTGGCATTGACGACTCGACTCAAGGAATGTGAGTTGATGTCACACCAGAGCTCACAGCTGCATGTCTGCTGTAGAAAAGCCACTGAAAAAAAATAGAATAAAATAGAATAATCGACTTTGATTACAGTGGTCGAATAGTGGTTTTGATAGTCGAATATTCGAATATTCGATTATTCTGTTAATGCCCTACCGTGTAGATTAATCTAGCTCTAAACACGTCGCACATACTGCCACACGTTGTGAGCTTGTAGATCGGTAATTCTTTAGCTACCCCCCCCCCCCCCCCCTCAGAAGGTGGATGGTGGGGTTCAAGTGGTTTTAAGTGCTGTGGATTAATCACCATTGGAAATAAAACCTTCACGGCTTGGTGTGATGCCTCCTCCTCCTCCTCCTCCTCCTCCCCCCTCCCCCCTCCCCCCTCCTCCTCCTCCTCCTCCTCCTCCTCGGCAGTGAAGTCATGCACGATGACATCATCACAAACGCTGACCCCGGTCCACTTAACTCCTTCCACATTGGCCATATTTCACGCTTAATGTGGCTGTTGGGGGGGGGGGGGGGTTAGGGGTAATGTGGCTGTTAGGGGGGGGGGGGGGGTTAGGGGTAATGTGGCTGTTAGGGGGGGGGGGGGGGTTAGGGGTAATGTGGCTGTTGGGGGGGGGGGGGGTTAGGGGTATTGTGCTACTTGTAAACTGTGGGAACATCTGGCCGCGTGTCGTATATGGAGTAATAAGGAGGACAAGCGAAAAGGGAGCGATGGTGGAGCTGGTGTGTGTAACTAAGCCACGGATCTCCATCCAGGATGTCTGGCAGAAGACACTAATGCACTTTTTATGTTTTTTTCCCCCAGCAATGAATAGAGAACCGAAGTCTGACATCACTGGCACTAGAGGCCGCTATCCTCAACTAGTGGTCCAAGGTCGACTACTGGTCCACAGCATAATTACAGGTGGCCCATAGGAAAATTATTCATTATTGAAATGTTTAAATAATATTTCAATAAGTCCATAAAATGTAAAACTTTATACTAGTAGGTGTTGTGTGGGAAGAAAACGCTTGAAATGAAATATTGACAATATATATTATAATATATATATATAATATTGTTCAATATCAATCCTTTGCTTGATAAGTACTTCATTGCGCACAGTGTTGCCCTCTGAAAATAGATCTACAAGCTCACAACTAGCTTGTAGATTGGCCATTTGTGGTTAAGATCATTATGGTAAATATTAATTAAAACAATTACACTGCTAGTGGTCTACGGCTCAAAAAAGGTTGAGAACCAGGTAATACATAACTAACATACTGTATAGATTTTTGTAATCATTTAACAAGCCTTTACCGTCCAAGTCGACCTGGTCGGGGTTGGGCGTCAGCCTGCAGTTGTCCTTATCGTCAGGTATGCCGTCGTTGTCATCGTCATAGTCACACGCGTCTCCCTTGCCGTCCTGGTCGTGGTCGGCCTGGTTGGCGTTGGCTACGTAGGGACAGTTGTCCAGGTTGTTCTGGTGTCCGTCCTCATCGATGTCCTGGTTGTTGTCACACTGGTCTCCCACCAGGTCATTGTCTGTGTCAGCCTGTGGGATCATTTACAACTTGCTTATAAACCACTTTCAACCTGGCGTCCCTATCATGGGTATGACATTATAGCTGATGACTATTTTAGGGGCAAAGGTCAGAGCCCCTTTGACTTGCATTATACATAAAGTTATATATTTAAAAAAGTATAAAACGTATGTGAAAATAATTATAAAACTGTGCCGGTACATCTATGTGGCCGACTGGCAGCGTTCATACAAAGTTTGGTCTGATCGCTCCAGCGGTTTGAGAGATTAGCTCCGTAAATAGACACAGACTCACGGACACGGACACGGACACGGACGCGGACGCAGACGCAGACGCAGACGCAGACGCAGACGCAGACGCAGACGCAGACGCAGACGCAGACACAGACGCAGACACAGACACATTCATTCTTTCTCTCTCATGCAGAACCACAACATAAAAACTACGGTGTATCAGAACTAGAGTTCTCAAATTCTGTCCGAACCCGACCCAACGTTTTCGGGCCGGGCCAAAAATGTATGGTAATTAGTCAGCATTTTCTGTTTACTAAAGATCTGCAGCGACAGGGAGACCCATGTTACTCAATGCAATGATTACTATTAGAATGTACAGCTATTTAACCTTAAAAAGAAAAAAAAATCCTTTTTCTTTGCCCCAAAAAGTCACTTACGCCACGTTTAAAGCCACTCATAAACATATGAAACAACACACTACGATACATTTAAAGCCATTCATAAACATATGAAACAACACACTACGATACCTTTAAAGCCATTCATAAACATATTAAACAACACACTAGGATACCTGGTCAGGGTTGTGCAGCAGGGGACAGTTGTCACACTGGTCTCCAACTCCGTCCATGTCGGTGTCTTTCTGGTCGTGGTTGTACACGTACGGGCAGTTGTCGCTCTCGTTCAGAATCTCTGCAAAGAACGAACATCTCTCTGACATGTGCTTGTGACCCTAACCCTAAAGAACCAACATGTCTCTGACATGTGTTTGTGACCCTAACCCTAAAGAACCAACATGTCTCTGACATGTGTTTGTGACCCTAACCCTAAAGAACCAACATGTCTCTGACATGTGCTTGTGAGACTAACCCTAAAGAACCAACATGTCTCTGACATGTACTTGTGACCCTAACCCTAAAGAACCAACATGTCTCTGACATGTGTTTGTGACCCTAACCCTAAAGAACCAACATGTCTCTGACATGTGCTTGTGACCCTAACCCTAAAGAACCAACATGTCTCTGACATGTGTTTGTGACCCTAACCCTAAAGAACCAACATGTCTCTGACATGTGTTTGTGACCCTAACCCTAAAGAACCAACATGTCTCTGACATGTGTTTGTGACCCTAACCCTAAAGAACGAACATCTCTCTGACATGTGCTTGTGACCCTAACCCTAAAGAACCAACATGTCTCTGACATGTGTTTGTGACCCTAACCCTAAAGAACCAACATGTCTCTGACATGTGTTTGTGACCCTAACCCTAAAGAACCAACATGTCTCTGACATGTGTTTGTGACCCTAACCCTAAAGAACCAACATGTCTCTGACATGTGTTTGTGACCCTAACCCTAAAGAACCAACATGTCTCTGACATGTACTTGTGACCCTAACCCTAAAGAACCAACATGTCTCTGACATGTGTTTGTGACCCTAACCCTAAAGAACCAACATGTCTCTGACATGTGTTTGTGACCCTAACCCTAAAGAACCAACATGTCTCTGACATGTGTTTGTGACCCTAACCCTAAAGAACCAACATGTCTCTGACATGTGTTTGTGACCCTAACCCTAAAGAACCAACATGTCTCTGACATGTGTTTGTGACCCTAACCCTAAAGAACGAACATCTCTCTGACATGTGCTTGTGACCCTAACCCTAAAGAACCAACATGTCTCTGACATGTGTTTGTGACCCTAACCCTAAAGAACCAACATGTCTCTGACATGTGTTTGTGACCCTAACCCTAAAGAACCAACATGTCTCTGACATGTGTTTGTGACCCTAACCCTAAAGAACCAACATGTCTCTGACATGTGTTTGTGACCCTAACCCTAAAGAACCAACATGTCTCTGACATGTGCTTGTGACCCTAACCCTAAAGAACCAACATGTCTCTGTCATGTGTTTGTGACCCTAACCCTAAAGAACCAACATGTCTCTGTCATGTGCTTGTGACCCTAACCCTAAAGAACCAACATGTCTCTGTCATGTGTTTGGGACCCTAACCCTAAAGAACCAACATGTCTCTGACATGTGCTTGTGACCCTAACCCTAAAGAACCAACATGTCTCTGTCATGTGTTTGGGACCCTAACCCTAAAGAACCAACATGTCTCTGTCATGTGCTTGTGACCCTAACCCTAAAGAACCAACATGTCTCTGTCATGTGTTTGGGACCCTAACCCTAAAGAACCAACATGTCTCTGACATGTGCTTGTGACCCTAACCCTAAAGAACCAACATGTCTCTGTCATGTGTTTGGGACCCTAACCCTAAAGAACCAACATGTCTCTGACATGTGCTTGTGAGACTAACCCTAAAGAACCAACATGTCTCTGACATGTACTTGTGACCCTAACCCTAAAGAACCAACATGTCTCTGACATGTGTTTGTGACCCTAACCCTAAAGAACCAACATGTCTCTGACATGTGTTTGTGACCCTAACCCTAAAGAACCAACATGTCTCTGACATGTGTTTGTGACCCTAACCCTAAAGAACCAACATGTCTCTGACATGTGTTTGTGACCCTAACCCTAAAGAACCAACATGTCTCTGACATGTGTTTGTGACCCTAACCCTAAAGAACGAACATCTCTCTGACATGTGCTTGTGACCCTAACCCTAAAGAACCAACATGTCTCTGACATGTGTTTGTGACCCTAACCCTAAAGAACCAACATGTCTCTGACATGTGTTTGTGACCCTAACCCTAAAGAACCAACATGTCTCTGACATGTGTTTGTGACCCTAACCCTAAAGAACCAACATGTCTCTGACATGTGTTTGTGACCCTAACCCTAAAGAACCAACATGTCTCTGACATGTGCTTGTGACCCTAACCCTAAAGAACCAACATGTCTCTGTCATGTGTTTGTGACCCTAACCCTAAAGAACCAACATGTCTCTGTCATGTGCTTGTGACCCTAACCCTAAAGAACCAACATGTCTCTGTCATGTGTTTGGGACCCTAACCCTAAAGAACCAACATGTCTCTGACATGTGCTTGTGACCCTAACCCTAAAGAACCAACATGTCTCTGTCATGTGTTTGGGACCCTAACCCTAAAGAACCAACATGTCTCTGACATGTACTTGTGACCCTAACCCTAAAGAACCAACATGTCTCTGACATGTGCTTGTGAGCTCAACATGCTCATGCCTTTCTCTAAGATGTAACACATGTTTAATCATAATCTGATTTGAAGTCCTAAGGCCTAATAGAAGTAAAAATGTGGTCCTAATGAAAAGGGACGACCGACCACAAGAACACTGGCTTTCATTGTATTTCAATCAGACATATCATCAATCATACCAAATGGGGGGTCCGTGCTGTGTTGATTTCGTCGACTAAAACTCGACTAAAACTATGATGAAAAATGTTCGTCAACTACCTTTCTTCACTGACAAAAACTGAATAAAACTAAGCTAAAACTAAGCTACTAAAACTAAGACTAAATATATTGACATGTTCGTCAACAAATAAAAACTAGACTAAAATGTTAGTGTGGGATCTAGTGGAGAAGAGATCCAGTAAAAGACAAATAATTTTCTTTTGGTTGCCCTCGGGTGTTGCGCTCTGAAAATAGCAGATCTACAAGCTCACAACGCGTCGTGCTGCGACGCGTTGTGGGCTTGTAGATCTGCTATTTTCAGCAGAGAGGCAACCAAGCCATTACGACGCCATCAAGGCCCGACAAAATACATTATAGTCGACTAAATCAACTGTAGATTTAGTCGACTGTAATCTTATGATATTTAGTCGACTAAAACTAGTCAAAAATTCAAACATTTCTGATGACTAAAATATGACTAAAACTAAATGGAATTTTATTCAAAAGACTAATGACTAAAACTTTTCTGTCAAAATCAACACTGGGTCTGTGGACTAAATGCGATCAAACTGGATTAAATAATAATGAAAAAGGTGGATAATCACTGAACTAGAATGTGTAACTTTACCGTTTGCTGTTTCTTACCGTCTCCATCGATGTCCACGGCGCAGGCGTCTCCCTCTGCGTTGTTGTCGGTGTCTATCTGGGCCGGGTTGTGCTCGTAGGGACAGTTATCACAGCGGTCTCCCACCTCGTCTTTGTCAAAGTCAAACTGCCGCGGGTTGTACAGGAGGGGACAGTTGTCCTGGAGGGAGAGAGAGGGACGGGACACTTTTTATTGTAAAACAGTGATGGACTGTTAAGTACATTTACTTGAGTACTGTACTTAAAGGTAGGGTAAGTGATATTCTTTGGTTAAAACAAAAAGGGTTTTGTTAAAAGGTTAAAGCACTATATTCTGATAGTAATCATTGCTATAGAGTGTTTGTTCAGTAACAGGCGTCTCTCTGTCTCTCCAGCTCTTTATTAAACAGAAAATACATTTTCAGCTAGGTGATAACATTTCAGCCAATAAGGAGAGAGTACCCATTTATCAGCTTAATTTTTATAGTGTTCCAGTTCCAATTTGTTCTGCTCATGTCTTTGTGTCATCACTTCCAATTTCACTAATCTGTATCCTGTCTGAGTTCTCTATCCTGATTGGATAAAATTGGTATCCTGCCCTGAGCATGCATTTTCTGTTTAATAAAGAGCTGGAGAGACATGGAGACTCCTGTTACTGAACAAACACTCTATAGTGAGGAGTACTATCACAATATAGAGCTATTTGACACTTACATAAATCACTTACCCTACCTTTAAGTACACTTTTTTTTTTGCACTCAGTTACATTTTAAATAGGCTATTTTCACAATTGACGAAAATGTTTGAAGATTTCTGAAAGGTTCTGAAAAAGTACTTTGTAATTTGTACTTTTGAATACTTAGTATAGTATTTAATTGAATAGATGCTTTGTCCACCACTAATTGTAAATGCGTTAATAAAATGAGTTAATAAAAAAATCTAATGTTGTAACTGAACGAATCTTTGAAAAAACACGCTCATACCCTCTCGTCAACGATCCCGTCGTTGTCATCGTCTTTGTCACAAGCGTCTCCTTGGCCGTCTTTGTCAAAGTCCTCCTGTCCAGAGTTAGGGAGGTTGGGACAGTTGTCCTGAAACAAGAGAAAATCCGGAAGGTTAATTTAACCACTTAAACCTATACCAGAGTCCCTCAGGGGTCTACCGTCTATATACTGAGCCCCCTCCTTTTTTCCCTCTACACCAAATCTCTTAGCCGATCTACAAGCTCACAAGCTCACAACACGTTGCAAATGTGACGAGTTGTGAGCTTGTCGATCCGCTATTTTCCTGCAAAGCTATTTAACTCATTCAATCCGGAAATGCATCTCTGTTAGGGGTGTGCCGATATATCGTCCCGCGATATATCGCGATACGTTTTCGTGACGATATGTATCGTTTTGGAAAAAAATAATATCGTTTTCATTATTTATATTTTTTTACAATAATAATAATCAGGTATGCAAACAGCCCCGAGGTGAAAAGGGTGACAACATGTTGTTTTTTTTCGGGTCAGGTGTCACACTATTGCCCTATTTGGATTCAAAACGGCTATTGTAGCTGAAAAGCTACAAGTTTGCATATCTGAATAATGCAAAAACAGAATTATTTGTTTGCATTTGCTTTTTTTCTCCCCCATATATTTTTCATAATAAAAAAAGTGCGTCTCGTATCGTATCGAAATCGTATCGAAGTTGTGAGCCAAATATCGTATCGTATCGTTTGGTGAAATTAGTGGCACACCCCTAATCTCATTTTAGATTTCTTTGGCTATTCAAAAATAGCAGATATACAAGTTCATAGTGAGCTTGGATATCTGCTTTAAAAAAAAAAAACATGAACATTTGTGCAAATCTTTACAAATGTCTTTTTTGAAATAAAAACATATGTTATAATATCAGTGGTTCTCAAACTTCAAGTGATGATATACCTTCTTGCAGTGATAGGTGGCGTTAATACCTTCTTGCAGTGATAGGTGGCGTTGGCGTCACACACCAGGTTGTGGTTGGGCCAGCCGTCCAGGTCAGAGTCCTCTCCGCAGATGAAGCCGTCTCCGGCGTAGCCCGTCCTGCAGTCACACTTATACATGGGGTCACTGAAGTGGTTCAGGTAGATGCACTCTGCGTACTTGTGACAGCTGTGTGTCCTGTCCTTACACGGGTTCTCTGGCTCACACACCTGGAGAGAGAAGCAAATAACCTTAACCCATTAAGACCTGGAACTGTGTCATTTTTAGATTTGAGCTAAAAAGCATTATTTTACACTTTGGGCTATTCAAAAATAGCAGATATACAAGCTCATAGCGCGGCACCGAGTGCCGCGCTACGAGCTTGTAGATCTGCTATTTTTGAAAAATCGTGAAAATGTGTGCAAATCTTTGAATATAAATAATTTAAAGCGAACATTTTTAACTCAAATCTTTGCTTCTGGGGGTCCCTGGAACAAAATATTTTGATGGGGGTCCGAGGCCAAATACATATAATTTTGGGGGTCCTTGACATGAAAAAGTTTGAGAACCACTGATATAGAAACATACGTTTTTCAGAAAACTGAGATTTAGGAGACATGTAGAATCGGCTTCAGGTCTCAATGGATTAATATACAAAGACATTTCTGACATATTTAATAACTTTATACCTAAAAAAAAAACACTGATAGTGGAAATAGACGATCCACAAGCTCACAACGTGTCGTATTGTGACGTGTTGTGAGCTTGTAGATCTGCTATTTCCCAATTTTTTTTGAAGCAAATATGTTTGGCAGCATGTTCAAACATATTTCTCAACATGGAAACGATTATGACGATTATGCAAACATAATTGCGATTATCTGGAATAATTGCGATTAAGCGATTATGTAATAATTGTGACAGGCCTATATAGACCTGGACTGTACGTGCCATGAATATGAATATGACCCTCCAGTGCTCCTTGGCATTGTTTTAACGTTAGATCCTCCCAGCTGACACTCATTAAGGCTGAATGAAGCTCTTAGCGTGGATGCCACAACATGAGCTCATTGAGAGCCGTGTGGCAGCAGCACGGGGAGGCCTTTAATCCACTCTGTGAAATGAAGACCACCGTTTGCCAACTATGAGACAATACCCCCCCCCCCCCCCCCCTTTCCCAGAGTCAGTTTGGTACAAGTGTGTGTGTGTGTGTGTGTGTGTGTGTGTGTGTGTGTGTGTGGGGGGGGGGGGGGGATCAAAGCCACGGGCAGCTGTGGAAGGCCAAAGAGTGGCAAAGTGGTCCTTGAGGGGTGTTATGCAAGGACGGTGGCAGAGTGGCAGTGGTGGAAGAATCTAAATCAACCAAGTAACTAACTACTTAAGAAGTTACTAAAGCACTAAAGTAGTTACTAAAGTACTAAAGTAGTTACTAAAGTAGTTACTAAAGTACTAAAGTAGTTACTAAAGTACTAAAGTATTGTCTTCAAAATATACCGAAAGTAAAAGTAGTCATTATGCAGAATGTATTAAAAATGTATACAAATCTTTTGAAAATAGCAGATCTACAAGCTCACAACGCGTCGCATCGCGACGCGTTGTGAGCTTAATGTGTAGATCGACTATTTTCAAATAGCCAAACTACATATAGAACTTAAGTGGTTAATGTATGTTCAGTAATAAAAATCTAACTAGTAACTAAAGTTTTCAAATAAAGGTAGTGGAGTCAAAGTACAATATTTGCCTCTGCGATGCAGTGGAGTAGAAGTAAAAGTATTGAAAATCAGGAATAATCCAGTAAAATAAAAATACTTCTTCATTGAATTGTACAAAGTGTTCTGTACTATTACTTTCCACCACTGCAGAGTGGCATGATGATGAAAAGGTTCAACCTTATCCAAGGGCTAATGATCACACGAAGGCAATACTAGTTAATAATCCTATTAAAATAAGACAAATATAACGTCTGTAGTGGAAACACTGAGTCGTTTCACAACTATAGAAGATGGAACCAAAGTGGATGGAAAGATCATAATTCATACATGGAATGGAAGCTGCGGCTGAAGCCTAGGTGATTTACTGGCCTCATTATTGGAATGTGTGTGTGTGTGTGTGTGTGTGTGTGTGTGTGTGTGTGTGTGTGTGTGTGTGTGTGTGTGTGTGTGTGTGTGTGTGTGTGTGCGCGTGCGTGCGTGCGTGCGTGCGTGCGTGCGTGCGTGCGTGCGTGCGTGCGTGCGTGCGTGCGTGCGTGCGTGCGTGCGTGCGTGCGTGCGTGCGTGCGTGCGTGCGTGCGTGCGTGCGTGCGTGCGTGCGTGCGTGCGTGTGCGTGTGAGAGTGTATGATAGCATTAATCGCCGTCCACAGCAGGGGTTTTCAGACGTTTTGTGCCCAGGGCGCGGCAAGTCAAAAAATCTCAAGGCGCACCTTTATTCATAGCCAAAATAACAGATCTACAAGCTCATAGTCTCACGTATAGCCAGACGATCAGAGATCTCTGCCTATACTGATAAAGTCTGGAGGGAAATCTAAATTCAATGAAAGGAGAAAACCACCGATAACAAACCTACGCCCACGACCCACGTCTTTGAAAACTAATCCTGATACATATGGTCTCTGTGGGGGGGAAACCTCATATGTACAAAACTGTTACTTTTCAGCATTCAAATACTTAGAGGAGTAGTTCACCCCAAAAATGACTTGTTTTCTATCAATTACACAATTACACACCCTATGTCTATGGTCTATACACACCCCATGAAGCCTTAGTGTTAACCCTGACCCCATGAAGCCTTGGTGTTAACCCTGACCCCATGAAGCCTTAGTGTTAACCCTGACCCCATGAAGCCTTAGTGTTAACCCTGACCCCATGAAGCCTTAGTGTTAACCCTAACCCCATGAAGCCTTAGTGTTAACCCTAACCCTGACCCCATGAAGCCTTAGTGTTAACCCTGACCCCATGAAGCCTTAGTGTTAACCCTGACCCCATGAAGCCTTAGTGTTAACCCTAACCCTGACCCCATGAAGCCTTAGTGTTAACCCTAACCCTGACCCCATGAAGCCTTAGTGTTAACCCTAACCCTGACCCCATGAAGCCTTGAATTCATGGATTCTTTTTAGTTTTTGTCACATTCCTGAGCCAATAATTTGATGAGCAGGTGTATTTCCGGTAGGAGACTCAAAGAGTTTCCTTTGAGTCTCCCACCGGTTACATTAGCATCTTTCCGCCGTTAATCAAATTATTGGTTTAGGAATGTGACGAAACAAAAAAATCTCCATGAATTTAATGCTTCATGGGGTGTGTAGTGTAATTGATAGAAAATAAGTCATTTTTGGGGTGGACTACTCCTTTAACCACTTATACCCTAAATACAGTACGTAGTTGACCGGGGTTCCCTGGGGGGTCTATACTTAGTCCCCTTCTTCATTTTTTTTTTACTTCTACGCCAAATGTCTTTGCCAAAAATAGCTGATCTACAAAATCACGACACGTTGTGAACTTGTAGATTGTCTATTTTCACCAAATGTTCTCCCTCAATAGGGAACGCTAATGCGGATAAGTGAGCGTCAGAGGTATGTTTACCACTTTGAAATTCAGGAACACTTCATTGGACACTTACTGCAGATTGGGTCCAGAGAGATGTTTCTAATATATTGGGTCAATCTAGAGACTATAAAGTGATCTGGTGGATGAGAGTCTAGAGACTATAAAGTGATCTGGTGGATGAGAGTCTAGAGACTATAAAGTGATCTGGTGGATGAGCTGCTCACCTGTTTGTTCTTCTTGGCGGCCTCTACGCCCATGCCAAACGGCTGGGTGCCTTTGTAGCGTTTAGGACAGGGCAGGCAGTGGAAGCCTGGGTCTGTGTTGACGCAGCGCTGGAAGCCGTTCACTTTGTAGCAAACATCAGACACCATGTCACACTGGAGAGGAAAGGGAAGCACAGTTATATATATATATATATATATATATATATATATATAACTGTCTGATTTGACCTGCCAGACTCTTTGTTTATATCGTCGCTTTCAGGTGGAATCCAAAAAAACAACAACTGTGTTCCAATGGATCCAATGTAGTTAT
>NC_137619.1:742500-757500 GCF_963280865.1 Gymnoscopelus braueri | reverse complement strand
AATATTTAACTTGAATTAGAATTGGCACAGATGTTGAGATCATTTAACATTAAGCACAACAATGTCACCAAATGGTGGTGTGTGTGTGTCTGTGTCTGCGTGTGTGTGTGTGTGTGTGTGTGTGTGTGTGTGTGTGTGTGTGTGTGTGTGTGTGTGTGTGTGTGTGTGTGTGTGTGTGTGTGTGTGTGTGTGTGTGTGTGTGTGTGTGTGTGTGTGTGTGTGTCATGCTGTGGGCTGTGATGACTCACCGATAGGACAAAGGTTCTTGTTACAGGTGTCAGTGTCGCTGGCCTCGCCGAGACATTTCTTCCCGCCGTGCTGGGGTCCAGGGCTGTTACAGACGCGCGTCCGGCTTTTGACTCCGCCTCCGCAGGTGGCCGAGCAGATCGCCCATGGAGACCACGGTCCCCAGCCGCCGTCAACTGCACAGAGAATGAGTCATTAGAGCGTTCCATCAACTTAGAACAGTGCTTCTCAAACAAACAAACAAAAATGGGCCAAAAATAGGTTTTTTGATTGATTGATGTACTTTTATTTAGTAAGACATGAGAATAACAGTACATGGAAGTACAAATTCACAATACAAGGTCTACTGAACTGGAAAAAACTTTTAACAGGTCGCTCAATTAAGTCCTTGCGGTCTTGTTTCCAATGAGAACCTGTGAGCAATTAGGGGTTAAGAGTCTTGCTCAGGGACAAATTTCATTTCATCGACACATATGCTGACCTGGCCTGGAATCGAACCTGGGGCAACCAGGGCCTCTGGCTCCCTAGGCGGGCTCACTAACCACTCAGCTATGGCCGCCACTGAGCTTGTTTAAGATGAGAACCCCATCCACACAAATCATGATGACATATAAGAGACAGACAGATATACACACTACTATACAGAATGTCATACAATCAGCTTACAGGTTACTGGTATGAAGAGTGAAAAACTTAGACAGGGGCCATTTTCGAATTGCAGCCTCCTGAAGGTGTATCTTTAGGGCAGTTTTGAAAGTGACTAGGGTTTTACACTCCTTTACTCCTTTTGGTAGGGCATTCCACATTTTTGATGAATAGCATGAGAACGAGTTCATTCCCTTAGTTGAGCCAAATCTGGGTTGAACATGATGGAGCTGCCTCTGGTGTTATGATCGTGGACTTCATTAACATTTTGGAAGTATTTTGACAAATACAGGGGGATCCCAATGTTGTGGTGTATCTTGAAGACCAGGCCCATAGCAAGTTGCTGTACTCTGTCCTCAACCCTAAGCCATCCAATCCTAGCAAAATGAGCAGGTCTAAAATGCATAGTCAGGGCAGGGTCCATTTGTCAAAAATAACAGAGGGGGATGTTTTCTTAAAAACTTAAGCCACAATACGTCTTTGTATGACAAATAGTGGAAACAGACGATCTGCAAGTTCATAACGTGTCGCGATGTGATATATATATATATATATATATATATATATATATATATATATATATATGCTGTGAGCTTGTATATCTGCTATTTTTGACCATTTTTGAAAAATCTTGACAGTGTTAGAACTATTGATTTAGAAGGCATTTGTAGAATGGGCCTCAGGTTCAGTCACAGGGATAAAACATATTCCCACCAAAAACTGAATGACCAGAGGGAGGATATCATCACATCCCTCCAGAACATCAGCAGCCAGAATAATGTCCAAATGTCCTGGAACTATTGCTACTGCAGTTCTAAGACACATGCTGCCGTTATAAGACACATACTGCAGTTATAAGACACATGCTGCAGTTATAAGACACATGCTGCAGTTATAAGACACATGCTGCAGTTATAAGACACATGCTGTAGTTATAAGACACATGCTGCAGTTATAAGACACATGCTGCAGTTATAAGACACATGCTGCAGTTATAAGACACATGCTGCAGTTATAAGACACATGCTGTAGTTATAAGACACATGCTGCAGTTATAAGACACATGCTGCAGTGATAAGACACATGCTGCAGTTATAAGACACATGCTGCAGTTATAAGACACATGCTGCAGTTATAAGACACATGCTGTAGTTATAAGACACATGCTGCAGTTATAAGACACATGCTGCAGTGATAAGACACATGCTGCAGTTATAAGACACATGCTGCAGTTATAAGACACATGCTGCAGTTATAAGACTCATGCTGCAGTTATAAGACACATGCTGCAGTGATAAGACACATGCTGCAGTTATAAGACACATGCTGCAGTTATAAGACACATGCTGTAGTTATAAGACACATGCTGCAGTTATAAGACACATGCTGCAGTGATAAGACACATGCTGCAGTTATAAGACACATGCTGCAGTTATAAGACACATGCTGCAGTTATAAGACTCATGCTGCAGTTATAAGACACATGCTGCAGTGATAAGACACATGCTGCAGTTATAAGACACATGCTGCAGTTATGAGACTCATGCTGCAGTTATAAGACACATGCTGCAGTTATAAGACACATGCTGCAGTTATAAGACACATGCTGCAGTGATAAGACACATGCTGCAGTTATAAGACACATGCTGCAGTTATAAGACACATGCTGTAGTTATAAGACACATGCTGTAGTTATAAGACACATGCTGTAGTTATAAGACACATGCTGCAGTTATAAGACACATGCTGCAGTTATAAGACACATGCTGCAGTTATAAGACACATGCTGTAGTTATAAGACACATGCTGCAGTTATAAGACACATGCTGTAGTTATAAGACACATGCTGTAGTTATAAGACACATGCTGCAGTTATAAGACACATGCTGCAGTTATAAGACACATGCTGCAGTTATAAGACACATGCTGTAGTTATAAGACACATGCTGCAGTTATAAGACACATGCTGCAGTTATAAGACACATGCTGCAGTTATAAGACACATGCTGCAGTTATAAGACACATGCTGCAGTTATAAGACACATGCTGCAGTGATAAGACACATGCTGCAGTTATAAGACACATGCTGCAGTGATAAGACACATGCTGCAGTTATAAGACACATGCTGCAGTTATAAGACACATACTGCAGTGATAAGACACATGCTGCAGTGATAAGACACATGCTGCAGTGATAAGACACATGCTGCAGTTATAAGACACATGCTGCAGTTATAAGACACATGCTGCAGTTATAAGACACATGCTGCAGTTATAAGACACATGCTGCAGTTATAAGACACATGCTGTAGTTATAAGACACATGCTGCAGTTATAAGACACATGCTGCAGTGATAAGACACATGCTAATAAGACAGGGTTAGTCAGGGTAGCGTAGTCAGGGTTAGTCAGGGTAGCGTAGACAGGGTTAGTCAGGGTAGCGTAGACAGGGTTTATAAGACACATGCTAAGGTGATTTGGATCTATGACAGACAGGAGTCAGGTGATCTGCTTGTTGAAGGACAGATATTTGCTATATCGTGTTCACTGTTCCCAGAGATCAGTGGTTCCCCCACGGGGGTCCTTGAGGGGTTCTTCCAGCCCCCCCCCCCCCCACGGCAAGATGAGGAACAGTTTAAACACTTTAAGCCTCTTTTAAACATTTTGAAAAAAATCTTGGGAAATAATTTGAATCCTTTTAAACGTTTTAACAGAAATCTTTTCTTATGAGGGGGTCCCTGGCACTAAATCTCTTCCGATGGGGGTCCATGACCAATACATATCAATATACGGTCTGATAATCGCGGCCTGAAATGTTTGAGAACCGCTGCTACACATATACTCACTAGGACACGCTGCTACAGATGGTTATATACTCACTAGGACACGCTGCTACAGATGGTTATATACTCACTAGGACACACTGCTACAGATGGTTATATACTCACTAGGACACGCTGCTACAGATGGTTATATATAATACTCACTAGGACACGGCTTGGCTTCACAGCGCTGAGTCTCTCTGCCGTTGCCATCACAGTCTTTGCCCCCTAGCTGTGGCATGGGGGCGTTGCAGTGGCGTATCCTGGTGATCTGGCCCTCTCCACAGGTGACGGAGCACGTTGACCAGGGCGACCACAAACTCCACCTGCCGTCCTGGCGAACTGGTCAGGACGCAAAACATCGGAACATAAGTGGTCGGGGAAATCGTCCCAACACACGGCAGCGTCGCAAAAGAGCAACGCTGGTTTTCATTCAAGAATATTAATTTACTCAAGTACTGTACTTTTTTTGAGGTATTTTTACTTTACTGGAGTATTTCCAATTTTCAGTACTTTTACTTCTACTCCACTACATCTCAGAGGCAAATATTGTACTTTTACTCCACTACAATTATTTGAAAACTTTAGTTACTTTCAAGATTTTGATCATTATTACAAAACATACATTAACCACTTCAGCCCTATATACTGTACATTTCGGCCATTTGAAAATAGCCGATCTACAAGTTTTGTAGATCTGCTATTTTCATAGGATTTGTATACATTTTATAGTACTTTTAATCTTGGTACTAAGTACATTTTAATACCAATACTTTTGTACTTTTAATCAAGTACATTTTTAATTACGGACTTTTACTTGTAACAAAGTATTTCTGCATTGCAGTATTGATACATATACTTAGGTAAATAATTTTGAGTACTTTTTCCACCACTGGAAGACATATGGATGTAAACTCTGAAAACGTCACCACAAGAGAAAACATTGTTTGATATGGGAGAAGAGTGACTCCATCTGAAAGATGTTCCACGTCTCCCTCCAGTATTTATGTCATTGTGGGCAAACCAACTCCCAGTGGTTAAGCTGTCAGTCACCCACGTGCCAGTCAGAGTAATGCACAGCTTGTAAGCACTTTGCACAAAACAAACCACTATTCCTCCTCAGACACTAATCAAGTTTATTTCTGTGAAAGAGTCAAGAGAAAATGTCTCATAAACGCCACACTGAATTAAATAAAAGCCAGTGTCACTGAGGGGTAAGGAGACTACAGAGGCGCCATTAAACTTTTTGAACATGTTCGTCTATAATGATGACATCGGCAAAATAGGGACAGGTTGAGAGTGATAGAAACTGATGTATGGTTTACATACAAGAAAACACCTGTCTATAACATATATATATATATATATATATATATATATATATATATATATATAACATGTAGATGGATGGGCGTGGGATTGAGATCGATCAGCGACGATCTAAAATCAGATTAATCTGATTTTAAAAACATTCAGAGGTACAGAATTATGCATAAAAGAACTGAATTTGAGGTTAAATGCAAATGCTAGAAGGTGGCAATTGCCTAGCCTGGCATGGCCAGACTAATATCACTGCATAGATATTACTCTGGAATCTCTGTGTGGAACCTGCATTTCCAAGGGGCAAATTCAATATTTGTATACTGGACCCTGATTGGTGCCCCACAACTTCGGGGGCAGGGAAATCCAATCACAACCGAGCAGGGCCAGACCAAATCTGCCGAGGGCTATCTTTTTGTTTGCACTGGCAGATTCGTCTGGTTTCCAGGCTAGCAATTGCCATCCCCGGGGACCCCAAATTATGCCCCTGCACACACGCCCATTACTGAAATAATTGAACAAATACATTCATAAAGGCTGTGTCATTCAGTGGTTAGGCTATGAATCATTGTTACGCTCGAGCACTCTCTCTGCAAAGTGGGGTGTATTTGGAATCAACTTCAGCTGGGCAGGGCACACACACACACACACACACACACACACACACACACACACACACACACACACACACACACACACACACACACACACACACACACACACACACACACACACACACACACACACACACAGCCTCTAACCATCCGACCATACAGGCCCCACCCTTCAACTGATTCCGCCTCACTCACTTCAGATGCATCCTGTGCAGTGGTGGAAAAAGTACTCAAATGTTTTACTTAAGTAAAAGTATCAATACTGCAATATAGAAATACTCTGTTACAAGTAAAAGTCCGGAATTCAAAATGTACTTGTAGTACTAGTAAAAGTACAAAAGTATTGCCATCAAAATGTACTTAATAAAGTACCAAAAGTAAAAGTACTCATTATGCAGAATGTCCCATTTCAAGTTTTCAAATGCATAAAAATCTTTTGAAAATTGCCCATCTACAAGCGCATTGGATTTACTCAAGTAAAGTACAAATACCTCAAAATTGTTCTTAAGTACAGTACTTAAGTAAATGTACTTAGTTACTTTCCACCACTGATCCTGTGTAAATACATGTCAAAACGGAGAGAGAGCAACGCAGAGACTTTGTAACTCCGTTATGCAAAGACGCAGAAGAAGAAGACGAGGTCATTTCCAATTGAACTCCACCCGAGGGATGTGTATTTTTCAACATTTCTACCGAGTTACTTCATCCCCCTTTACCTCGCTCTCCAAGGTGTCCTGCTGCTACACCATCCCCTGGCTAATAAGCCTTATTGTGCCTTAACCCATTAAGACCCTGTGTGTCGTACAGTAAAAAGAACAGCTGCTGGCGTTACATCACTGTTACTGGCAGCCCTGCGTATACTTTAGAGATCATATCATCATAAGGGTTTGAAACAGTACTAAAGAACCACAGGACAGTGTTACTGTACCTTATTAAATGATAAGGTACTAAAGAACCACAGTACAGTGTTACTGTACCTTATTGAATGAAGACGGCGGTACAGTAGGCAGCGCAAAACAGTAGTGTTGATTTTGACAGCAAATTTTGATTCAGTTTTAGTCATAGTCTTTTGAATCAAATCCCATTTAGTTTTAGTCATATTTCAGTCTCTGAAATGTTTTAGTTTTTGTCTAGTTTTAGTCGACTAAATATAAGATTATAGTCGACTAAATCTACAGTTGATTTAGTCGACTATAATGTATGTTGGCGGTGCCTTGATGGCGTCTTAATGGCTGATTTTACACTTGGTTGCATGCTGAAAATAGCAGATCTACAAGCGACGCGTTGTGAGCTTGTAGATCTGTTATTTTCAGAGCGCAACAGCAGAGCGCAACCAAACATAAAATGGCATGTCTTATAGTTCTACTGGATCTCTTCTCCACTAATAAGTCACTAACATTTTAGTCTAGTTTTTATTTGTTGACAAAATTAGTTTTTATTTAGTTTTCGTCAGTGAAAAAAGGTCTCATTTCTAAGACAATAATTTGATGACCAGCAGACCGGTGGGCAGCGGTTCCGGTTGGACTCTTTGTGTCTCCTACCGGAACCGCTGCCGGTCATCAAATTATTGGCTTAGAAATACAACAAAAGCAAAGACTCCATGGGGTGACTAATCCATAGAAAAAAAGTCATTTTGGGAGTGAACTATCCCTTTAAAGGTGCCCAGAACAAGCATCTGGACCATGTATCTGATTCCTCTTCCACTAACAGTAGATAAAACACATATTATGTATGTAACAGTAGATAAAGCACATATTATGTATGTAACAGTAGATAAAGCACATATTATGTATGTAACAGTAGATAAAGCACATATTATGTATGTAACAGTAGATAAAGCACATATTATGTATGTAACAGTAGATAAAGCACATATTATGTATGTAACAGTAGATAAAGCACATATTATGTATGTAACAGTAGATAAAGCACATATTATGTATGTAACAGTAGATAAAGCACATATTATGTATGTAACAGTAGATAAAGCACATATTATGTATGTAACAGTAGATAAAGCACATATTATGTATGTAACAGTAGATAAAGCACATATTATGTATGTAACAGTAGATAAAGCACATATTATGTATGTAACAGTAGATAAAGCACATATTATGTATGTAACAGTAGATAAAACACATATTATGTATGTAACAGTAGATACATGTAACAGTAGATACATGTAACAGTAGATACATATTAACAGTAGATAAAGCACATATTATGTAATATAAAATAATGTAATGTAATGTAATATATTACTCACCACGGCTGTCACATTTGCTCAGGCTGCATTTGCGTGTCTGGATGGAGGCTCCGGGGCATGGGTTACTGGTGGCGTCACATGACCGGCCCCTCTGCTGGGTTCCTGTCCCACACGTCACCGTGCACTCTGTCCACTCTGACCAGGGGGACCAGCCGTCCTCACTGTCTTTAGCTGGACACACACACACACACACACACACACACACACACACACACACACACACACACACACACACACACACACACACACACACACACACACACACACACACACACACACACGACAACCAACATAGGTCAATGGTTTTCCTTTTCATATCAAGGTCCATTATTTATTCTGCATTTGAGCCACAGAACCACCGTTTGATGACATTTAGACTCTCAAAGACCCAAAACTTAAGTATTTTGTTGTCGTTGAATAAGATTTTGTCCACAAATCCATGCTGTATTGATGTTGGTACCATAGGAGAGATAAAAGGCAAACGTTGATCAACATAACAATTCTTCTACATTCTCTAATTGTGTGACTTCTTGTGAATTAAGTAATGCAGATGTTTAACAATCATTTAACTCTTGAGAGAGTAAAATATCTATAAGGGTCCATTTGGTTACCAACTCTTCCATCATTTAGCTGGGGACCACCTGGAACCCCCTTCAAGGACCACTGGTGGTCCCCGGACCACTGGTTGAGACCCACTGACATAGACAGTACAGAACATTTTCAACAACCTAGCAAAAAGTTCAAAGATTTCTCCCCCCCAAAAAGCCACTGATCTACACGCTCACTGAGCTTGTAGATCGGCTATTTTTGCTGTATAAAATAGGGCTTACCAGTGGTTCTCAGCCTTTTTAATTTCAAGGATCCCCAGTTTGATAGGCAACAGGCCACGTCGGACGCCCATTTGATATGATTGAGAAGCTCATGGGACCCCATGATAATAATGATAAGTAAGCCTTACCAGGCCTATATGGCCCTTATCTCCTGTTTCTGTAGCATGAGGCTGCTTGATGTACAAGTACAGTACACCACCATTAGGACATTTTGCGTGACGATTAATTGTCACACAAATAATCGCGACAAAAATTTAATTGTGTTTTGTGGTTGAACACATGAATCAAAATGACTGTTTGCCTTTTAGGCTTTGAAGTTGCACAGGGCATATATGACCAATAACCTAAATATTCACAGAAATTACTGACATATTTAATAACTTTATATTTAACAATGTATAGTGGGAATAGCCGATCTACAAGCTCACTGCGACGCGTTGTGAGCTTGTACATCTCCTATTTATTAATTTTTTGGAAATGTTTGAAAATATATGAAATTCTTTCAACATGGAAACGATTATGACGTTTATAATTGCAATTATCTCAAATAATTATCTAGACGATTATGCAATAATTGCCTACATGACGCTAGTATGTCACATGATGTATAATTACACCCCCTAGACATGACACTATTATGTCACATGATGTATGATTACACCCCCTGGACATGACACCCCCTGACCTCCCAATCTCAGGGCCTCTGGGTTACTCAGTGTTTATTTACGTAACTCTGAGAGTGTACACATGGAACCAAATTGACCCGTAAAGGTTTGGAGAAACAGTGGCTTTAAGTGTTTTAAGTGGAGTGAAACGGGGTGATTTTAAGTCAGTTTATCGTATGACATCATCTTAACAGTAAAAGGCTGCGGTTGCCATTTTTGGATGGCGGTTAATTTTGACCAATAAAATATGCTGGTTGGCTGACAAAGACAAATAGGCTAGAACAGAACACTGCATTATTAAAACTTAACATGCATTGGAATATAGATTTTCCAGCATAGACGGCCATGTATTGAAGAGGTCACCCCCTGCACAAAGCTGAAAGATAGATAGATAGATAGATAGATAGATAGATAGATAGATAGATAGATAGATAGATAGATAGATAGATAGATAGATAGATAGATAGATAGATAGATAGATAGATAGATAGATACTTACGCATACACACGGGACAACACTCGCCATCGATAAACGTAGGGTTGGCACAGGCCACTGGAGGGCATGTGATCTGGTGGCACACTATCTTTGACTCCTGCAAACAATAAAACAACAAGAAAAAATGATGAACAGAGTTGATTTTGACAGCAAATTCTGATTTTGTTTTAGTCATAGTATTTTGAAAAAAATGTAGTCATATTTAATCATTTGAATTTTTGTAGTTTTAGTCTAGTTCAGTCTAGTTTTAGTTGACTAAATCTACAGTTGATTTAGTCGACTAGAATGTATTGTGGCGGTGCCTTGATGGCGTCGTAATGGCTAATTTTACACTTGGTTGCATGATGAAAATAGCAGATCTACAAGCTCACTTGTAGATCTGCTATTTTAAGAGCGCCACACCCGAGCACAACCAAACATAAAATGACTTGTCTTTTAGTTAAAAAATGCAGTTCGCTGGGCTCATTCAAAACAGCCCTAAAAACTCATCTTTCTGGAGGCCGAAAGAGGAGATAGTACCAGTTTCCCTGTAGACAGACGACCCCCCCCCCCCCTCCTCTTTTTTGTACATATTTTGTATTTCCTCAGGCATTTTTTGTATATAATCGTTATTTTTCCATGCTTCACCCCCCCCCTTTTTTTGTACATTTATTTTTTATTTAAATTTTTTTCATGCTCCTTTTTTTGGTACATAGTTGTATTTTTTCTGTATTATCTGTATTTTCATATTGATTTTTGAACTGTTTGGTTGCTACTATATATGTCTATGAAATTAATTCAAGGACCCCAACGGAAACAAGTCCGCAAGGACTTTTTTGGCCGGACCTTTTAGACAAAAGCATTATAAATGTAACTGTGTTGTTTTACATTCTTTTGCCTAATAAAAATTTCAATCAATCAATCAAAAAGTTCTACTGGATCTCTTCTCCACTAGATCCCTCACTAACATTTTAGTCTAGTTTTTATTTGTTGATGAAATTATCAATATATTTAGTCTTAGTTTTAGTCATTATAGCTTAGTTTTTATTTAGTTTCATCAGTGAAAAAAGGTCGACGAAAGTTTTTCGTCATAGTTTTAGTCGACAAAATCAACACCTGACTGTACTGTATGTTGTGGCCAGTATATACAGTATATACAGTATATACAGTATATACATTACCTGGCAGGTACATTTGGTGCAGCTGTCCACAACCCAGTCCTCCTTATCGTCAAACAGACGACCATCCTGCCAACACATGTTCTTCTCCTTGGAGTTCTTCATCTTCCCCAGAGCGTCCTTCATCACCGTGTTCTCCTCCGTCTGGAGGAGCAACAACAGACAGACAGGTATGAGTTAAATAACACAAAGACAACAGACAGACAGGTATGAGTTAAATAACACAAAGACAACAGACAGGTATGAGTTAAATAACACAAAGACAACAGACAGACAGACAGGTATGAGTTAAATAACAGACAACAGACAGACAGGTATGAGTTAAATAACACAAAGACAACAGACAGACAGGTATGAGTTAAATAACACAAAGACAACAGACAGGTATGAGTTAAATAACACAAAGACAACAGACAGGTATGAGTTAAATAACACAAAGACAACAGACAGGTATGAGTTAAATAACACAAAGACAACAGACAGGTATGAGTTAAATAACACAAAGACAACAGACAGGTATGAGTTAAATAACACAAAGACAACAGACAGACAGACAGGTATGAGTTAAATAACACAAAGACAACAGACAGGTATGAGTTAAATAACACAAAGACAACAGACAGGTATGAGTTAAATAACACAAAGACAACAGACAGGTATGAGTTAAATAACACAAAGACAACAGACAGACAGACAGGTATGAGTTAAATAACACAAAGACAACAGACAGGTATGAGTTAAATAACACAAAGACAACAGACAGACAGACAGACAGACAGACAGACAGGTATGAGTTAAATAACAGACAACAGACAGACAGGTATGAGTTAAATAACACAAAGACAACAGACAGACAGGTATGAGTTAAATAACACAAAGACAACAGACAGACAGGTATGAGTTAAATAACACAAAGACAACAGACAAGTATGAGTTAAATAACACAAAGACAACAGACAGACAGGTATGAGTTAAATAACACAAAGACAATTCAATTCAATTCAATTTTATTAAAGTGTCAAATCACAACAAGTTGTCTCAAGACACTTTACATGTAGAGAAGAGACAACAGACAGGTATGCAGTTAAATAACACAAAGACAACAGACAGGTATGCAGTTAAATAACACAAAGACAACAGACAGGTATGCAGTTAAATAACACAAAGACAACAGACATGTATGAGGTAAATAACACAAAGACAACAGACAGGTATGAGTTAAATAACACAAAGACAACAGACAGGTATGAGTTAAATAACACAAAGACAACAGAGAGGTATGCAGTTAAATAACACAAAGACAACAGACAGGTATGAGTTAAATAACACAAAGACAACAGACAGGTATGAGTTAAATAACACAAAGACAACAGAGAGGTATGAGTTAAATAACACAAAGACAACAGACAGGTATGAGTTAAATAACACAAAGACAACAGACAGGTATGAGTTAAATAACCAACCCGATCGCCAGAGGAAACGTTCTCTTTAAACGTTTTTCAAATTCCGTGCATAGACAACTGGAAAACCCGAAAATCCGTGCATAGCCGCCTCGCATCTCCCCCATTGTGACTAAACCATTTTGGAGGCGCGCAGTCTCAAGGGAATTGTCGCCACGTAAGGGGCCACCGAGCGAGCTAAAGCGAGCGAGTTGCCGTCCCGAACGTTGTGACGTTCCCTTGTGCCTACTCAGCGCCGTTTGAGTTATGTACCGATAGGCACAGAATCGTAAATTTTGTTGTGGGGACTGCTCTGCTTCCGGGTTTTTCCAGGTTGCGACTGGTTACGCCCACCGTGGGACTCGCCGTACATATGCACGCAATTTCGGGGTTTCTAGGCGACTATGCACGGAATGACATGCACTGGATCCGTGCAATGTATACTAATTCTCTGGCGATCAGGCTGAAATAACACAAAGACAACAGACAGGTATGAGGTAAATAACACAAAGACAACAGACAGGTATGAGTTAAATAACACAAAGGCCTCATATGGGTCAAAGATGGCATAAGGGAAACCTTATGATCATTCTATTATTACCAACGGATGGCGGGGGAATACCGTCGCTGTCGTCAAGGCAGAAACCTTGTATCTCCATATTTCATAGAAAATAAATGTGTGACATTGTCGTGTTGTCACTCATCAGCTAGTTACACTGTAAATGTAAAAAAATACATACCAAATATTTTGCCAATATAATGACATCATGCCCACTATAGACCAATCCACAGACACGCTGCCTGTAGGCAGCCATGGCTGCGGTGTCAACGCTCCGCACCGCGACACCGCAGCCATGGCTGCCTACAGGCAGCGCGTCTGTGGATTGGTCTATTCTACAGGGACGGCAGGTAGTCTTACGTGAGGGTTTTATAAATATTCATTCATAGATAACTAAATAATAACTACATTGGATCCACTGGAAGACAGGTTCTTTTTTTCACTTTCCTGAAAAGTAAAGGTCCTTACACACCGGCGAATATGCGAATATACGCAAAGTTCGGACTCGTTCCGAATAATTAAAAGACGCTTTTTCGCTTCGCGAAACTGATGTGGAAGCTTGCATTGACTTTATAAGGTTTAAAAAAAAAACGTATTTATTCCCATGAAGAATTGGCCCCGGTGTGTAAGGACCTTAACAGTTATGGACATGCAAGGTTTCTACCTGACAATATGTTACTACACACCTGTAACACACATTCCTTCCAGTAGGGATCTGATCTATAAGATCTACTGTATGAGAGTCTGATCTATAAGATCTACTGTATGAGAGTCTGATCTATAAGATCTACTGTATGAGAGTCTGATCTATAAGATCTACTGTATGATCTATAAGATCTACTGTATGATCTATAAGATCTACTGTATGAGAGTCAATCGTTGCTGTCAGAGCAGCAACTTTTAGTTTTTTCGAAAAACATGTTTATGTTTTTTTTTCTCTAAAAGTGAAAATAGTAGATCTACAAGCTCACAACAAGGCTTAACCACTTAAACCCTCTGAGACTGTAAACTGGACCTGAGTTGGCTCTGTTTTTGGACCGCCCTCACCAAATGTCTTATAAATATCTTACAAAAAGAGCCTATTCTACAACAAGCTCACAATGCGTCACAATGCAAGCTTTTATTCTGTGTGTGTGTGTGTGTGTGTGTGTGTGTGTGTGTGTGTGTGTGTGTGTGTGTGTGTGTGTGTGTGTGTGTGTGTGTGTGTGTGTGTGTGTGTGTGTGTGTAATGGTTGTGAGAAAACGGCCTGGTTCCAAAGCGTTGCTTTGGTTATTATCACATCATGACCTCTGACCTGGCTGGCTGCCTTTCTTAACACTTGGGAACTGTCAGTGGATGAACTACTGTCTGCGTGTGCGTGTGTGTGTGTGTGTGTGTGTGTGTGTGTGTGTGTGTGTGTGTGTGTGTGTGTGTGTGTGTGTGTGTGTGTGCTTGCGCATTTATGCATGCACAGGTATTTGTGCATGCATGTGTGTGTGGACGTGTTTGAGTGTGTATGTGTGTATGCATGTGTATGCATGTGTTCATGTGTGTGTGTGTGTGTGTGTGTGTGTGTGTGTGTGTGTGTGTGTGTGTGTGTGTGTGTGTGTGTGTGTGTGTGTGTGTGTGTGTGTGTGTGTGTGTGTAATCGCGCACACACCCAGGCAGTAGCGTGCAGCGCTACAATCCGAGACACCACTTGGTCTGGAAGAGCCTTAGGGACCCTTTCTCATCACAGCCTCTTTTTTTTTCTCTTTCTTTTTTTCCCAAGGTTCATGCCCAGTCTCTCCCTCTCTCTCTCTCTCTCTCTCTTATTGCTGGGAGGCTCCCAGAGGAGGAAGCACATGGCCTGTTTTTAAACACAGCCAGACATTAGCCCAGAGAACCAGAGGAAACACTTCCTATACATCCCCACGTTACATCTCATAAAAAGCCTTCCGTCCGCTAACGGACCTAGC
>NC_137619.1:725000-737500 GCF_963280865.1 Gymnoscopelus braueri | reverse complement strand
AGAGTTACATATCTGTAAGGGTCCATTTGGTTCTTAGCATTGAATAATATAGCCGGGGACCTCTTGGAACCCTCTCAAGGACCCCTGGGGGTCCCTGGACCCCACAATGAGAAAACCACTAAGACTCTCTCTTACCCTGAAGTGGTTCTCGCGGATGGAGCCTTTGGCCACAAACATGCGGCTGCCCTCGGCGGTCAGGTGCTCGTAGAAGGGCTCGTCCAGGATGAAGCTGTCGATCAGAGCACAGCCCACGTACAGGTGGGCGTTCTCGCCGTGCACGTGCAGCGTGACGTTCTTCCACTGCGAGTCGGACAGGTCCACGTCCTCGAAGGAGACCACGTTCTGCGAGCCGTCCACCCAGTACACCAGGTCCAGGGAGTTGGCCCGCCCGTTGGACACGATCTCGAACTGCCGCTGGCCCTCCGCGGGGCCCTCCAAGGCCAGCAGGGTGCCGCGGGAGGCGCGGTCCTGGCGCATGCTGGCGGAGAAGATGAAGCCCTCGTTGTTGAGGATCTGCTGGAGGATCTGCTTCATGATGGGGGCGCTCACGGGGGGAAGCTGGTCGAAGCGGATGAAGCGGTACGCAGGCGCGTCCGAGTTCTGGCCCCGGAACTGTTTGGCCCCCAGAGTCCTGCGCGTAATGTGGCTGACCTCGAACAGGTCAAACGCCGTCTCGTCCTCTTGCTCCCCATCTTTAAGAGTTAACAGACAACAAGAAACATCTTTAAGAGTTAACAGACAACAAGAAACATCTTTAAGAGTTAACAGACAACATCTTTAAGAGTTAACAGACAACATCTTTAAGAGTTAACAGACAACATCTTTAAGAGTTAACAGACAACATCTTTAAGAGTTAACAGACAACATCTTTAAGAGTTAACAGACAACATCTTTAAGAGTTAACAGACAACAAGAAACATCTTTAAGAGTTAACAGACAACATCTTTAAGAGTTAACAGACAACATCTTTAAGAGTTAACAGACAACATCTTTAAGAGTTAACAGACAACATCTTTAAGAGTTAACAGACAACATCTTTAAGAGTTAACAGACAACATCTTTAAGAGTTAACAGACAACATCTTTAAGAGTTAACAGACAACATCTTTAAGAGTTAACAGACAACATCTTTAAGAGTTAACAGACAACATCTTTAAGAGTTAACAGACAACATCTTTAAGAGTTAACAGACAACAAGAAACATCTTTAAGAGTTAACAGACAACATCTTTAAGAGTTAACAGACAACATCTTTAAGAGTTAACAGACAACATCTTTAAGAGTTAACAGACAACATCTTTAAGAGTTAACAGACAACATCTTTAAGAGTTAACAGACAACATCTTTAAGAGTTAACAGACAACATCTTTAAGAGTTAACAGACAACATCTTTAAGAGTTAACAGACAACATCTTTAAGAGTTAACAGACAACAAGAACACAAGAGGAGGGAAAATAAACAGTGGTGGAAGAAGTACTTGAGATATTTTACTTGAGTAAGCAATACCACAATATGAAAATACTATGTTACAAGTAAAAGGCCTGTGTTCAAAATGTTACTTGAGTAAAATTACAAAAGTATTGGCATCAAAATATACTTAAAGTACCCTACCAAAAGTAAAAGTACTAAAATGTTTGAAAATAGCAGATCTACAAGCTCACAACATGCCGCGATTGTGTATAACATAGGGCTGAAGTGGTTAATATATGTTTTGTAATATAATCATGTATATCTGCAAAGTAACTAGTAACTACATTTTTCAAATAATTGTAGTGGAGTAAAAGTACAATATTTTCCTCAGAGATATAGGAGTAATAGTAAAGGTATTGAAAATTGGAAATACTCCAGTAAAGTAAAAGTACCTAAAGATTGTACTTAAGTACAGTACTTGAGTAAATGTACTCAGTTACTTTACACCACTGAAAATAAATGTTGGGAGAACACAATTAATCAGCTATATTTCATAATTAACCCATTACACATGTTCTACTGAAATGGCATAAATTGGGGCAAATAAAGTAACCATTTCAAGACGGATAATAACAACAATATTAATATTCATTGTAACAATAACATCAATGAGATACATTGCTTTTTCATACATGATCTTCTGCAAGTGATATGGTCTCAGTTTACCTTGAGTTAATGCTTGGAGGCAATGAATGACTATGGGCAGCAGGTAGAGAACTCTCCTGAGGATCATATCTCCTTCAAAACAGAAGAAGAATGGTTGTTATCCATTGACCACATATATACTACTAGGATTGTTCCTTTAATTGCCTGTGATTGTCATTGAAACATTAAAGGCTGCTTTGCTCTCATAGGGTTAGGGTTAGAACCATTTAGAACCTCTCCCTCCACTACATAGCTCCGATATGAGGTTCCACAGTCTTGGGTGCTGAAAGGTGAGGACACCTATTTAATATTGGCCACTATGCATGATTCTTACCTTTTCCGCACATCGTATCCACAAAGTAAAGGTCAGCCCCCCTGCTCTCAGATGTTTGACATTTTAGCGCTCAAGAAAATCTAAGCGAAGGGTTAAAACAAGCGTTTAAATCACTTAGTTAGTTCAGCCTGTGACATGTTTTCACAATGCAATCTTACGGAAGCAGTACAGCGCATGCGGACGAGGGTTGACTGGCCACAGGCTGACTAAATAAGCGATTTAAACGCTTGTTTAAACCCGTCGCTTAGATTTTCTTGGCCGCTAAAATGTAAAACATCTGAGAGCAGGGCAGAAAACCTTTACTTTTAGGATACGATGTGCGAAAAAAATTAAGAATCCTGCATATTGGCCAATTTTCGCCGGTGTCCTCACCTTTCGGCACCCGAGACTATGGAACCTCATCTCGGAGCTTTACAGTGGAGAGAGAGGTTCTGATTGGAAAACTCAATACTCAATCGATGAACACAGCGGATAACAGTAATGAAACGCCATAGTGCTTTCATTGGGTTTAATCCTTTTAGCATTCTTTTTAGAACTGCACTTTCTGTGCGTTTTCTTTGCAAACTACTTAAGTATTCAATCAATCAATCAAAAACAATCAATACATCAAATATACATTTCTAGCCAGATCCAGGCAGTCAGCGCATAAATGACATCAATTAAGAGTTTAAACAGTAAAACGTGCAATAAATATTACATTATCAGCGAGAGAGAGAGAGAGAGAGAGAGAGAGAGAGAGAGAGAGAGAGAGAGAGAGAGAGAGAGAGAGAGAGAGAGAGAGAGATCAATAGCCTACCTTTGCGATGAAAACGTAGTGTCTTTTTTCTTTTTAAACTTTATTTATCCGTTTAGAGAGAAGAAAACAACCCAAATTCCTCTTCTTATATGTGAGTGTGAACGGGTTAATAGGATCCACTCTGCAGTCAGTAACGGATCACTATTAAATCCACACAGTGATCTAGTGGCTGCCTGGGGAGCAGCTCTCTCCTTCAGACTGAGCTCCTGCTCCTCTCTCTCTCCTCCTCTTATAAGGAGGAGCAGAGAGCAGGAGGACCCGCTGTGATGCAGTCTGTCCATCATCAGGTTTCACACTGTTTGGTTGGTCGGCTGTGGAAACCGGATTACATCATTCCGATCTGATGGCGTCATTTTCCCTCATTCCATCCATGGTCACTCTAGTCTGACCCCCCCCCCCCCCTCCTCCCTAATAACACCGATGCCCCCCCCCCCACCCTGAACACCCCCCCCCCCAGTGGTGTAAAAAGTACTCATTTTATTCTCATTCATTTATTGAAGTAAAAGCATCAACCAACATGTGGAAATACTAGATAACTAGTAAAAGTCCGGAATTCAAGATTTACTTGAGAAAAAAAGTGCAAAAAGTATTGGCATCAAAATATACAGAAAGTAAAAGTAACTCATATATGCACAATGTCCCATTTCAAGTTTTCAAAATGTATATAAATCTTTTGAAAATAGCAGATCTACAAGCTCAAAACGCGTCGCCATGCTAAATATATATAGAACTTAAGTGGTTAATGTATGTTCAGTAATAAAAAAAATCTAAATCTACAAAGTAACGAGTACATTTTCAAATAAAGGTAGTGGAGTAAAAGTACAATATTTTCCTCTGAGATGTAGTGGAGTAGAAGTAAAAGTATTGAAAATTGGAAATACTCCAGTAAAGTAAAAGTACCTCAAAGTTACTTTCCACTCCCCCCCCCCCCCCCCTCCACCTTGTCAAAGTCCAGTTAGTTCACCTCTTTGTAGTGGAAAGGCTTCATTTATTAGGCTAGTGGAGAATATCATGATGCAATGATCTACATGATCTACACGCTTGCAGCTCTGCTAGTTTTGGCCTCCAAGCTATTATGCAATGAAATATAAATCAGGATAAATAAATTAGAAAGAGCAGCTACTGCCATGCATGACAACTGAATGTCCCTTGTGTGATGAATACAGTTCTGTCTGTCTGTCTGTCTGTCTGTCTGTCTGCCTGCCTGCCTGCCTGCCTGCCTGCCTGCCTGCCTGTCTGCCTGCCTGCCTGTCTGTCTGTCTGTCTGTCTGTCTGTCTGTCTGTCTGACTGACTGACTGACTGACTGACTGACTGACTGACTGTCTGCCTGCCTGTCTGCCTGTCTGCCTGCCTGTCTGCCTGTCTGCCTGCCTGTCTGTCTGTCTGTCTGTCTGTCTGTCTGTCTGTCTGTCTGTCTGTCTGTCTGTCTGTCTGTCTGCCTGCCTGCCTGCCTGTCTGTCTGTCTACCTATCTATCTATCATAATTCCGTATTTATTGGGTCATTCTCTTATTCCTGGTCACTCTAAAACCCCCATCCATCTATGAGTGTGGGGATCAGAAAGTCATTGACTGTCAAGGAGGGAGATGGAGAGATGGAGAGATGGAAAGATGGAGAGATGGAGAGATGGAGAGATGGAGAGATGGAAAGATGGAGAGATGGAGAGATGGAGAGAGTAGTCTACATCAGTGTATATCAACCCTGGCAAACGTCCCAATTTTGGGCCGGGGCTACTGCTGAGGTGTGCCGCGCCGTTTGAAGAAGGTTTGAAAAAATATAATTTTGGAAAAAAAAAAAAAAAAAAAAAAACTTTTTTTTTTTCATTAATAATAATCAGGCATGCAAACAGCCCCGAGGTGAAAAGGGTGACAACATGCTGTATTTTTTCGGGTCAGGTGTCACACTATTGCCCTATTTGGATTCAAAACGGCTAGTGGAAGCTGAAAAGCTACAAGTTTGCATGTCTGACAAGCTACAAGTTTGCATCGTTTCGTGAAATTAGTGTATCGGCACACCCCTAGTGTGTGTGTGTGTATATATATATACCGTATATATATATATATATATAATTATATATATATATAATTATATATATATATATATACCGTATATCTAGGTGTGCCCTGGGATCTTTTGGGTATGCCAGGTGTGCCTTGGCACAAAAAAGGTTGATATACACTGGTCTACATACTGTAATGTGGTGATGTGCACTTTCTCTTGGTCTGAGCACTGACAACCACACTGTGTGCGTTGACAAAACATGACAAAACATGACAAATTATGATCATTATGATCATAGAATCAGATGACATAGTCACACTTCCATGTACGTCCAAATATAATTTGTCATTTGTCATTAGTGTAACATAATTGCTTTTATTCATTTATTGTTACCTATCAATGAGGTAAAAGAAGTGAAGACAAACAAAGAAAGAGAATCCCAGCTATGTCCGTAATGTAGGCTACACAGTGAAATAGTGGAATGGAAATGACCTCTAATAGATATTTTGGATGCTTCCTCTTGGCTTGGCGAGAAAGGGCCTTGGTGTCTGGACAGATTTGCCAAGGTTTCACTCATTCCTGGAGGATGTTCCAGAGAGGAATGGACAAAGGCAAGTCTTATAGCACACCTTAGTCATGGTGTGCGTCATTTGGAAGAATGCAACTGATTTTAAAGTGGGGGAGAACAAAAAAAAGGGGCAAGAACTGACAGTTTTTGGACCAAATGGGGCAGTAACCTTTCAACAACTGGTAGCACTTACTGACTGAAGCTGTAGGAGAGAGAGTGAGACACCAACAAATGGTTAGTGGAACATGAAGCCATCAAAATGCTGCTGAGTGATGATAGAAATGTTATGCAATCTCTAGAGATCATAACATTAAAACCTGCCACAGATGACAAGAGTGATAAAATATCAAGTAAAAGGTTTGCTGCTCGACTCGACCTGCCTTTTGTTCTGTTTAGAATAACAACTCGTCTAGAAATCATATTCAGCATCTAATGCTTTCCATTTATAACTCTGAGAATGTACAAATGTAACCAAAGGTACCGTTACGGGTCCAATTGGTTACAACTGTACACTTACTGTGTGTTACCTATGTAGGAAATAGGAGGTGAAATACAAAATCGAGATGTGACTCATCGAAAATATACCGACAGTGAAAGTACTCATTATGCAGAATGTCCCATTTCAAGTTTTCAAAATGTATACAAATCTTTTGAAAATAGCAGATCTACAAGCTCACAACACGTTGTAGATCGGCTATTTTCAAATACTGTTGCTGAAATATATAGAACTTAAGTGGTTAATGTATGTTCAGTAAAAAAAATCTAAATCTACAAAATAACTAGTAACTAAAGTTTTCAAATAAAGGTAGTGGAGTAAAAGTACAATATTTTCAACAGAGATGTAGTGGAGTTTCATGTGTAAAATACACAGTAAACACACAAACCGGAGACGAAAAACACATTCGGAGGCATTTTCCTAAAAAACTAACTAGAGTACTAGTTACTTATTCAGAAAAAAGTATTTGTAGAGATAATTTGACCTGGTTAAATGAAAAAGCCTGGAGAATAGCCTCATATAAGACCAATGTAGCTTTGGCACCGCACAAAAGACAAATCTTGAGTGTTAATTGAATCCTGAGACTCACTCAGAGTCAATTTCTCTCAGGCTTAGTGAGCTGAAGGGCAGAATGCTGAGTGGTTATTGCAGCACAGAGAGGCATTGAATCTATCTGGAGAAACATTTCTTTACAAGATAGATAAATAGACCTTTATTGATCCGACGGGGACATTTCTGTTGTCATGGCAGTACACCGCTGTTATGAAAGAAACAGAGATACAGCCAGGGGTAAAAAGAAGAAAAGTACAAAAAATAGTTAACAGGGTAGTAACGCATGTAAACTGTGGGAATAAAATACCAGAATCGAAGGAAATACATTATACTGCAATACTGTGCCTGGCCCTGTGCACTATGTACAGTATGAGCTCTAATGGATGTAAATATAAATGTAGTCACAGTGCACTAACGTTATATCAACAGAATTAACAGGTATAAATGGAGGCACTGATAGCTGAGTGGTTAAGGCACGTACCACACAGTGGACAGTGAGTCCCCGGTTTGATTCCTGAGCCCGGTAGACCTTTGCTGCATGTCATACCCCGTCTCTCTCCCTGTCATTCTCCACTGTACAAATCAAATGAAGCCGCAAAATATTTTTAAAACGCAATCCGTCCCCAGTAGTGAGGGTAAAAATGACTGTACATGAATCTATATCTGGTACATTAGGCTATGAGTATATATAGTAAATATACAATCATTATGCTATGAGTATATATAGTAAATACACAATCTATATCTGGTACATTATGCTATGAGTATATATATACAGTAGGTATATAAATGTATATATATATACCTATATATGAGTAGGTATATAGTATATAGGTATATAAAGATGAAACTGTGCATTGAAGAGGTGAGGACAAAATGACCCAGACCCAGATTTTTTGCTGAGTTTTGTTTTCCATCGTTTGCTTAAGTTACATATTTTTGAACTCTGGAAAACCAATAGCAGGATGAACCCACAGCGTACTGCAGGATGAACCCACAGCGTACCTACTTCAGTTGCATTGGAGCTGAGATTTGGAGCCTCTCTATTAATATGAGGAAACATCCAGGATCCGGAGGAGAGCCGCGAGCAGGACGGGATGATGGATGTCATTTTGGTGATCAACAACTTCACTTTCCACTTCTTTTCTCCAAACACTGACCTCATTTTATGGCACTTTGTGTGTTTTTACAAAAAAAAAAAAAAAGAAAGAAAAAAGGTTTGCTGTGTTGCAGAAAAGGAGGTTTTCAAGGGAAATCTGGCACCTGGACCTTTCTTTCAACAGCAGTCAATGGAGAGAGTGACATGTGCAACTCCTGTTGCTTCCATATTAACCCCTTCAGACCCATTTTACCCATATTAACCACTTCAGACCCATTTTACCCATATTAACCACTTCAGACCCATGTTGTACTCTGTTGCATATTAACCACATTATCTTCCATATTAACCACTTCAGACCCATTTTACCCATATTAACCACTTCAGACCCATGTTGTACTCTGTTGCATATTAACCACATTATCTTCCATATTAACCACTTCAGACCCATTTTACCCATATTAACCACTTCAGACCCATGTTGTACTCTGTTACATATTAAACACATTAACTTCCATATTAACCCCTTCAGACCCATGTTGTACTCTGTTACATATTAAACACATTAACTTCCATATTAACCCCTTCAGACCCATTTTGTACTCTGTTACATATTAAACACATTAACTTCCATATTAACCACTTCAGACCCATTTTGTACTCTGTTGCGCGACTGTGTCGTATCGCAATATGATACAAAGTCAAACAAGCCCTAGTTGTGAGCATCTAAGATGGATGCCACACAGTGTGAGCTTGAACATTTTCTAAAACCTTTGCCCATTACATGCCCAAACTAAATGAGGTTGGGTAATTAGGTAATATATCAGGTTGAACGTGGGTTAAATAAGAGAGCCGCAAGTCTTTGAATAAATGAAAATAAATTGCATTAGGTCAAATTGTTAGACCCAAACACACAGGTAAAACTTTGAGTGGAAAGTTAAGTTTATTTTCTCCAGTATCAGGCATGGCCTGGCAACAAAAAACACATAATCCAGTATGAACTGGAGGAAACAGGTGACTAAGATTAGCAATAAGGCTTCAGAGACCAGACAGGTAACAGGTCGAGGTGCCCGTAGACATGAGGTTATAATGTACTTGGTCTAAGTTGGAGGTTTGTCTGCATTCATTGCTGTGCTTACCGTCCCTTTTTATGACAATTCTTTAGTGATACTTCCAGTGTTGATTTTGACAGCATATTTTGATGTAGTTTTAGTCATAGTCTTTTGAATAAAATTCCATATAGTTTTAGTCATATTTTAGCCATCTGAAATGTTTTAGTTTTTGACTAAATATAAGATTATAGTCGACTGAATCTACAGTTGATTTAGTCGACTATAATGTATGTTGGCGGTGCCTTGATGGCGTCATAATGGCTGATTTTACACTTGGTTGCATGCTGAAAATAGCAGATCTACAAGCTCACAACGTGTCACAGTGCAACACCCGAGTGCAACCAAACATAAAATGACTTGTCTTTTAGTTCTACTGGATCTCTTCTCCACTAGATCCCTCACTAACATTTTAGTCTAGTTTTTATTTGTTGACGAAATTGTCAATATATTTAGTCTTAGTTTTGTCATCATAGCTTAGTTTTGATTTAGTTTGTCAGTGAAAAAAGGAACTCGACAAACATTTTCCGTCAGAGTTTGTCGACAAAATCAACACTGGATACTTCTACTGATACTGTACTGATACTGTACTGATACTGTACTGATACTGTACTGATACTTCTACTGATACTGTACTGATACTGTACTGATACTGTACTGATACTCTGATACTGTAATGATGCTGTTCCTTTTTTCTTCCTGTATGTGCTCTGTGTTTCTTGCTGCTACACTGCCACTGCCAACTGAATTTCCCCCCCGGGATCAATAAAAGTCTATCTATCTGGCTGCAAGCGAAGACAGGAAACACACTAGAACACTATTTGACTCCAGAATAAAGGAACACATTTAGAGATCCGACACAAATTGTCTTTTCTTTTTTGTAAAGATTAACAGCAAATTGCCCAATTATGTTGACCGTGCTGACAGCTGCAGGCTAATGAATTACATTTGGTGCTGCGTGGCCTCATAAAACAGCCTTCAGAAAGCTCTCAGCTGGAAAGGTGAGTTCTTTGTGGTAATCACTCCAGGACGTGTCTTTGTATTAACAGAGGAACATAACATGCCACTTTGTATGGACTTAAGTCATGTAGCTAGTCCAGTGTACTGTGTACTAGTCCAGTGTACTAGTCCAGTGTACTGTGTACTAGTCCAGTGTACTGTGTACTAGTCCAGTGTACTGTGTACTAGTCCAGTGTACTGTGTACTAGTCCAGTGTACTGTGTACTAGTCCAGTATACTGCTGTGCCATTACTTTGGTTATTGTCACAGTCAAGGGCCAAATCAATGACACATTTCATGAAATGTGCAGATCAAATTGGTTCTTCACGGTAATGTCATCATTTGTGTTATATTCCTGTGTGACTGCAACATACAGTATGAAAAACACTATTACATTCAGCGACTGACAAAGAATATAAAACTCTTTTTGAGAACTTGTCCCGTGTTTTATAGTTAAAAAAAAGATCAAAGTGTAACAAGAATTGTCTTTAAAGGGATAGTTCACCCCAAAAAAATTCTATCCATTAGTCACCTCATGGAGACTTGAATTCATGGATATGTTTTTGTTTTTGTCTCATTCCTAAGCCAATAATCTTATGACCAGCGGACCGGTAGGCAGCGGTTCCGGTAGGAGACACAAAGGTGACTCTTTGTGTCTCCTACCGGAACCGCTGCTGGTCATCAAAATATTGGGAGCATTTTCCTTCTCGACAGTGAATGGTTTGGGCAGCAAAGCAGCAAAACTTACAACAAAGACTGAGTCACGCAGCAAGCTTAGCTTTTAAACAAACACGACTCAGGACTTGTCCTCCAGTGTTTATAAGACCGTTAGTCAACAAAGGAGCAACAAGCACCATGTAAAACATAAAAGATGATCAGTAAATATACCACAAATCATACAAACTATTGCTTTATGGAGTGAAATCAGATTGACGGTGACATTGGATTTCAAAGCATGACACCAATAACTAAACCTATTAGAAGTGAGAAAGCATCTGATAGATTCTAGCTATAAATACAGCACATTGTTTGGCTATTCAAAAATAGCAGATATTCAAGCTCATAGTCAAAACATTCACATAAAAGTGACATAACCAATGTTTGACTTTTCCTTCACTGAAGGTTTATATGTCATCTAATGAGAGTGGGATTTGTTGATAAAGGATTTGATGAGACAAGAAATGTAATATTTGGTGAGTGATATTATGCTTGAGATCATTGCAACACAAGGACATAGCATGAGAAAAAACGACAAAGTGCTGCTTCAAAATAAAAACAAGCCACATCTGCTTCAGTGCAGCTTCTAAAGTCTTCTCAGCAATTATACGACTCATAAAGATGAACAGAGACAATGATGGATGCCTTGGTCATGATGGATGCCTTGGTCATGATGGATGCCTTGGTCTTGCCGATGCTGATGCTGTCCTAGAAGACAGATTTTTTTCCCAACATTTTGTAATCAATTTGAAAACTTAGAAACTTTAACTTCTGATTAAAGTTTCTATATTTAACTTAAAAGCAAACAAAACTAAACACAAATAACGTTTTGAATAAAAAGTATACATACTAACTTTAATATATAAAAAGAACATTTCACTTTAATTATCCAATGGACAAGCAAGTAAATATATAAAACACAAACTGAACTTTTTTTTATTTAACCACTTGATAATGTAATATATAAACACTATAAAAAAAAGTCAAGTAATTACTGATATATATTATATCATTATATAATATATTTGGTTGGGCTCATTAGTCCAGTAGTTCTCAAAGTGGGGTCCATCTTTGAGGGGTTCCAGGGGGTCCCCAGCTAAATGAGGTAATTATAGCATCAAAATCAGTTTAAAGACTTTATCCTAGAAATACTATTTGTGATCTACACATGAGCTTGTAGATCTGCTATTTTAAAAATAATTTTATACATTTGAAAACTTGAAATGGGACATTCTGCATAATGAGTACTTTTACTTCTGGTATTTAAGTACATTTTGATGCCAATACTTTTGTACTTTCACTCAAGTACATTTTGAATTCCGGACTTTTACTTATAACAGAATATTTTCTAAATTGCGGTATCGGTACTTTTACTTAAGTAATAAACGTGAGTACTTTTTCCACCACTGGTGTTGTATTGGCCCTGTGTGTGTTCCCTGCTGCTTCAGGTCAGTACACAGCGAGGGGGCGGGGCCTCCTAGAAGAGGTGGGTTGTTTGACCAGAGGGCCGTATGGACGCCATGGTTACGCAACAGTGCCTGTCACACTGATGTAACTATGGTTACAGTGCCTGTCACACTGATGTAACTATGGTTACAGTGCCTGTCACACTGATGTAACTATGGTTACAGTGCCTGTCACACCGATGTAACTATGGCTACAGTGCCTGTCACACTGATGTAACTATGGTTACAGTGCCTGTCACACCGATGTAAC
>NC_137619.1:625000-720000 GCF_963280865.1 Gymnoscopelus braueri | reverse complement strand
TACATTACATTACATTACAGTCATTTAGCAGACGCTTTTATCCAAATTAATCACAATACATCATTCCTTTTGTTTTTAAGGAGGGGAGGAGTGACATTTTATTTTCTTATTTTATGACGAAGGCAGAAACAATATGAAACAAATTTTAAGTCTGTAGCAACAAGAGTAATAAACAATAGCAACATCATGCTTTTTCTTGGAGCCATAACATCCACAAAATAGGTGGCGCTGACCTTAACAGATGCAGTCGATTGTTCATCTTGGTAAACATTATTAGGGAAGAAACAATAAATTGCCTTTGAGAGGGAATAAAGTTCATCATAAAACCACTGGAATGAGTCTAAGGATGAGGTTTAGGTTAGTAGACTAAATCAATGAGCCGCAGTGGAGCACAGCTGTGATCTTTGAACAATCTGAAGTTATTCACCCCAATGTGCTGCAATTTACATGTTATTTAGCCGTAATAATAACCAGGAAGAACTGATAGGCAATGTATTTTAAAGCTGTGATCCATTACCTTTTTAAATGAAAAAAACGTTATTTGGACCAATCTGCATAGTAGAATATGTTAATACAATATAAATAATTTGGTCCACACTCCTTAGCAGTATTTGTCAATGTATATTTGCATATACAGTGAGATGTGGTATCTGTATTTAACCCATGCTAAGGAGCAGTGGGCGCTACGGGGCAGAACCTCATATACAGTATATATATATATACATATACAGTGAGATGTATCTGTATTTAACCCATCCTAAGAGTATCAGGAGCAGTGGGCGCTACGGGGCAGAACCTCATATACAGTACATATATATATACATATACAGTGAGATGTGGTATCTGTATTTAACCCATGCTAAGGAGCAGTGGGCGCTACGGGGCAGAACCTCATATACAGTACATATATATATACATATACATATACAGTGAGATGTGGTATCTGTATTTAACCCATGCTAAGGAGCAGTGGGCGCTACGGGGCAGAACCTCATATACAGTACATATATATATATCTGTATTTAACCCATGCTAAGGAGCAGTGGGCGCTAAGGGGCAGAACCTCAGGGAGAAGTTATAGGGTTTCAGTGCCTTGCTCAGGGACACGTAGACCAGGACGCCAACCTGAGGGCCTTCTGTTTGCCACTCACTCAGCTATGGCCCCATCTGCTTGTAGTTGGTCTCCCTGGTCTTCCGTTGAGAAATGTTGATCCTGCCCACTAGTGAATAACAATTAGTATTGCATGAAGCTCAAAATGCAATATGTCCTCTGCCTAAATGGGTTTTCTGTATTATTTTTTTTTTTTTCTTAAAAATGTTTGTAACCCATTTTTCACCCAGTGCCAATTGCCTAAGCTGTAATCCTGGGCGCTACTCTCCCCCTGCCAGCCTGGGGAGAGCCCCGAACTGAGCTCATGCTTCCTTCAATGCATGAGGAGCTAGCAAGCCGCTTCTTTTCACCTATCCACACAGAAAGACCCTTTCACCAACCCCACCTCGGGTATGGGCACTGATGACACGGAGGAGAGAACCCGTCCCCAGCATCGAACCCAGGACCTTCTACTAGGTATGAGGCGACAGCGCTACCGCCTGCGCCACCGTGCCCCTGGGTTTTCTTTATTAGCTCATTTTTCCCTTTTTTTTAATGAGTAAATCTTTATACTTTTGGTAGGAAAAATAAAAATATGGAGGTTTTTGAGAGGTTGAAAGTGGTTAAGGGGTTTTACTCCCCATTTACAACCAATGTTCTGGCAACCAGTGTTACGCACTGCTTGTTTCAACCTTTTTCCTTTTTCCGCTAACACTGTGGCTCTTTTGTTGATTTATCCCAGAATATGTCAAATGTTTATGCCTTGTAACCTGGATGACACCACACACTCCTAATCTGTGTTTCCCTCATCTAGAACAGTCAGAGGTCTTTGTGAAGCTGTTAGAAGGCATTGATCTCACTGTCTGGACAGACTGCACTTCCTCCAGTCTGACAATGCTCTCCATGGTGGAAGAACTACTCAGATAGCAATACCACAATATAAAAATACTCTGTTACAAATAAAATGCTGTTGTGTTCAAAATGTTACTTGAGTAAAATGCAAAAGTATTGGCATCAAAATATACTTAAAGTACCAAAAGTAAAAGTACTGAAATGTTTGCGAATAGCAGATCTACAAGCTCACATCGCGACGCGTTGTGAGCTTGTAGATTTGCGCCCACGTTTCGAGCCCACGTTTGGCTTTGCGCCCACGTTTGGAGCTTGTAGATCTGCTAGTTTGGATGCTTTTGTGTGACGCTGTACTGTAGTTTGATATGAAGTAAGGGGCATTCACATAAAGTTAGAGTATGGAGATAAGAAGTTTCTGCCCAACAGCAACGATATAAGATAAGGGAAATTCAGTCGCCAAAGGCTGCACAGCAGTTAAGATACAGTTACAGGGCAAGAGAAAGTAGCCTACTGTAGACAGGCCCACATTTTATAATGACTTTATAGAATCATTATCATTTCTTACAACCTTCTTATTTTCACCATAACTCAGAGAGAGTACAAATGGACCCTTACAGGTCCACTTGGTTCCATTTGTATTCTCTCTGAGTTTACAGACCTGTAAGGGTCCATTTGGTTCCTAACTCTCAAATGTAGCCGGGAAACCACCCAAAACCCTTTCAAGGACCCCTGGGGGTCCCTGGAGCCCACTTTGAGAGGCATGGCCTTAGAGGTTACAAAGGGGTTGCACCACATTTAGAAGAAATACTGAGGCATTTCTCGTCCCTGAGATCTTAATGATCCACATACAATAATACATATCAATTCCCTGATATGAAGACATTAAATGTGTTAAAGTGTCACAGCTGTAATGTGTGTCTGGGAGAGATTAGTGAGAGCTCACTCCTTCCAACATGTGCCACTGCATTCTTCTTTTTTTTTATACTTTAGTGAGTCAAAACATGTTAAGACAATACCTCATTAAGTTCATGTTTTATTTTGTTTTCACTGCTTTTATGTTCCTGCTGTCAACAGACATTGACCAATTTTCTAAAATAATTTTGTTTAAAAAGAATGTGTGCATATGAACACCCTTCACCTATAAAGAGGATCAACTAAAATAAACTAAATTCACTGCATTCTTAGACACATAGATAAAGGAGTTTTTTTTTGCCAGATTGGTAAATAACAAACATGCAAACATACAGTACAGAAAGCTGATACTGTAGGCCAGGCAGCTCCCCTCGTGTGCAACAGCAAATAATTACAGTATAAGACTGCAGCTGCACAGACGTATTCTCGTAAAAGATGTGAACAATAACATAAAAAACTATTTAAAGGAAAGCATTCCAGTAAGTGATTCACACACACAGATATTTTATGGGGGAAAATGTTCACCTTCAACACTATTTTCCCCTAATTTGCTGACTTACAGGGTGACTCAATGTCCTTTGTCCACTGCGTGTCATTTGTCTTCAAATGTTTAGTTTATTGCCTCAATTACTTTTCACCTCGGAATTTAAGGTCCACGTGGACTACAGCAGTGGCCCAAAATAATCATATTTGAACTGGGGACCCCATTTTGTTTGACTCGGTTCCACAGATAAATATTGTTAAAATAGCCGATCTACAAGCTCACAACGCCTCACAACGCCTCACAACGCTATTTTCACAATTTTGGCCTCTTTCTTATATTATTTGACAATTTGTTCAATGTTTTATAGTATAGTTTGTTGATTATACTTTTGAAGCAGTATTTGGTCTTTTTCTGTTCTTGAGGTATTACAAAGGTCTTTAAAAGTCCTTAAATTGTCACTTCATTATCATCTGGGGACGACCCCCCCCACCCCCAAAAAAGGGGAAATAAATCATGTGGGGGTCCTGACCCACAGGTTGAGAACCACTGGACTACAGTTTATGCTCCGTATGACAGACCAACGCATCACATCTGCAACATGTTGTGAGCTTATGTACATCAGGCTGTTTTCTGTACGAGACACCGCCGCACGCTGAAGCATCATTATCTCTGTTACATAACCTATAGAACAACATGTGTAAGTTAGTATACGTTCTTTAGTCTTATTCTCATTATCTCTTGTTACATAACCTATAGAACAACATGTGTAAGTTAGTATACGTGCTTTAGTCTTATTCTCATTATCTCTGTTACATAACCTATAGAACAACATGTGTAAGTTAGTATACATTCTTTAGTCTTATTCTCATTATCTCTTGTTACATAACCTATAGAACAGCATGTGTAAGTTAGTATACGTTCTTTAGTCTTATTCTCATTATCTCTTGTTACATAACCTATAGAACAACATGTGTAAGTTAGTATACGTGCTTTAGTCTTATTCTCATTATCTCTGTTACATAACCTATAGAACAACATGTGTAAGTTAGTATACATTCTTTAGTCTTATTCTCATTATCTCTGTTACATAACCTATAGAACAACATGTGTAAGTTAGTAAACGTGCTTTAGTCTTATTCTCATTATCTCTTGTTACATAACTTATAGAACAACATGTGTAAGTTAGTATACATTCTTTAGTCTTATTCTCATTATCTCTTGTTACATAACCTATAGAACAGCATGTGTAAGTTAGTAAACGTGCTTTAGTCTTATTCTCATTATCTATTGTTACATAACTTATAGAACAACATGTGTAAGTTAGTAAACGTGCTTTAGTCTTATTCTCATTATCTCTTGTTACATAACTTATAGAACAACATGTGTAAGTTAGTATACATTCTTTAGTCTTATTCTCATTATCTCTTGTTACATAACCTATAGAACAACATGTGTAAGTTAGTAAACGTGCTTTAGTCTTATTCTCATTATCTATTCATTGTTACATAACCTATAGAACAACATGTGTAAGTTAGTAAACGTGCTTTAGTCTTATTCTCATTATCTCTTGTTACATAACCTATAGAACAGCATGTGTAAGTTAGTAAACGTGCTTTAGTCTTATTCTCATTATCTATTGTTACATAACTTATAGAACAACATGTGTAAGTTAGTAAACGTGCTTTAGTCTTATTCTCATTATCTCTTGTTACATAACTTATAGAACAACATGTGTAAGTTAGTATACATTCTTTAGTCTTATTCTCATTATCTCTTGTTACATAACCTATAGAACAGCATGTGTAAGTTAGTAAACGTGCTTTAGTCTTATTCTCATTATCTATTCATTGTTACATAACCTATAGAACAACATGTGTAAGTTAGTAAACGTGCTTTAGTCTTATTCTCATTATCTCTTGTTACATAACCTATAGAACAACATGTGTAAGTTAGTAAACGTGCTTTAGTCAAAGCAGAAGGATGTCAGCTCATCATGAACGTGTACATAAACATTCCTTTATTCTATACTGAAGCCTGCATGTAAAACAAAAGAGCATAAATCTTCACCACTAAATCTTCTGGGAGTCATGAGGAGACACGCGCCTCATGATGTATAGATACGTTGGTGTATAGATCTTGTTCATGAAGGGGGGGGGGGGGGTGTGGAGAGGGGGCTGAACCATAACAGATCTGAACCCATTACAGAGGTCAGGGGTCAGGTCCCCCTCTGGGGTATCCAAGGAATCCCCTGGATTACTTAAGACAGGGATCCACGTTGAGATGTCTGCATCCAGACTCTGATCAAAACACAGACTCAAAGGTCCAGGACAACTTCAATCTTCACATACAACTCCATGTATTTTCTGTTTACTGAAGAGACAGATAGATGGGGAGGCCCCTGTTAGATGGGGAGGCCCCTGTTAGATGGGGAGGCCTCTGTTTACTCTATTCATTAACCTCAGTATAAGGCCACAGACTTTACGATCAGAGTGGGTGACAATGTTATCACAAGGAAAGAAGAGATATATACCTATCTGGGTTGTATTTTAGATAAAACATCAACATCAAACACCAGTGCAGGATTAAGGGAAGGGCTTTAGGTGCTGAAGCACCAACCTTGGGGGAGGGGAACCAAACGGCGGGGAGAAAGTATTGCCAAAAAGCGCTGAAATTTAGAAGGAGCGCTAAAACGGTGAAACGCGCTGGCGAAGCGTACATAATTTTTCGCGCAGCAACTCCCCCCCCCGGCTGACAAAACAGTCCCGGGAAGCACCACGATGGGTTAATCCGGCCCTGGTCATATCCTTTTTGTCCCAGAACACCAACAACTTTGGAGCCAGACAAGTTCTCAATCAATCTTTCCTCAGTCGACTTGAATGACCAGTGAGTCTCTAGTTAAGCCCTGCACCACTCAGTCTGTGATGTATGGGTGTGGTCTGTGATGTATGGGTGTGGTCTGTGATGTATGGGTGTGGTCTGTGATGTATGGGTGTGGTCTGTGATGCATGGGTGTGGTCTGTGATGTATGGGTGTGGTTGTTCTTTATTTATGTTTCTCATCATGATTCTTTGCTGATGAGACCAGTGTGAGAGGAGTGTGGTCACATGACCTAGCAACGTAACCACATGAACCCTAGCATCCCCGTTCTGGCGCTACCATTCCGTTTTTGAGGCTTTGTGAGCTTGCAGATCTGCTATTTTCCGCAATGGAGATAATGGTGTAGAGGGAAAAAAATCATAATATGGGGGCCTAATATAGAGCTCTGGGGGATCCCGGTCAAGGAAGTATATGGTTTAAGACAAAGGCTTAACACATTAAAACACATCTGTGTAACCACTTAAACCATTATTTTATACTTTGGCTATTCAAAAATAGCAGATCTACAAGCTCATAGTGCAGCACAGAGTGTCATGCTATGAGCTTGTAGATCTGATATTTTTGAAAAAACGTGAAAATCTTTGAATGTATATATATTTTTTAAGCAAACATTTTTAACTCAAATCTTTGCTTCTGGGGGTCCCTGGAACAAAACATTTTGCTATGGGGTCTGCGGCCAAATTAATTTCATTTTGGGGGTCCTTGACATGAAAACGTTTATAACCACTGATATAGGAAAAAAAAACGTAGGATTTAGAAGACATTTGTAGAATCAGTCTCAGGTCTTAATGTCTTAGTGAAGTCTTACAGTAACAGACATCAGTAAATTCACTCTGTTATCTATAAAGACACTAAGACAGGGGGTATGAAGAGATAATGCTTTAAAGTGGAAGAGCAGTATTCCTGGAAGGTTTGGGGGGCCCACCTCCTCGAATTTTTTTTTTTAATAAAACGTATTTAAACTTTTCCAGTAAATACCTTGGTGGCCATGACTGGTCTTGGAGATGCTCCTGCTACTGGGAAATAAGCTCATTACAACAGCTAGAAAAACAAGATTTCACACACACACACACACACACACACACACACACACACACACACACACACACACACACACACACACACACACACACACACACACAATATTACTCGGGCAACATCAAGCACACAGTCCATCAGAGGAAATGGAGGAAGAATATGACAACATAAATTTACTCCACAGACAATTTATGACAATGTTTTGTTCCACTAAAACATCTCTGCTCACAGGAACAGTACAGCCCAGTGACACCCTGCCAGTACATACCTATCTTTACTTCATAAGAAACACATACACGCAACAAAACTAAAGAAACCTGGCATGATCTGACTTAAAATCCTTACGCAACACACGCTTATACTGACGTTCAGCCCCGCCTCTCTTACAGTACGATCAGTTCCTGTCGTCTTGGGAAGGAAATCGGCGCAGAATAAATCATACACGTTCACAGCTGTGTTTTTGTCTGACCTACAGTATATATATATATATATATATATATATATATATATTATATATATATATATATACAGTATATGGCAGTCACAATTTGTGGCTGATTTTGAGCAGAGATAACTCTGTGTTTAAATTGGCCTCGGTATAAATTGATACTGAATAATTCAAGCTCAGATAAAATAGGTCAAATGGATCTTATATTAGTGTGTTTGAGGCTGAAACCTGGCATCCTGTCAGTGAATATATATATACAGTAGTATATATATATAATATATATATATATATACAGTAGTATATATATATAATATATATATATATATACAGTAGTATATATATATAATATATATATATATATACACAGTAGTAACATTCCAACCTCAGTGGCTGAAATCCAAGTAAAACATCCATGCCTTCCGTGCAGTATGAGAGTAAAAAAAAGAAATTCCTTTTTGGACTGTACAAAGAGAGTAGCAGAAGTTCTGAAGTTCCATTAAAATGTATCTCAGTCCTTCATCTGGTAACGCTCACTCAAACCCCTACGACTGATACAGAGGGCCGCAGCACACTCAGGTCTTCAACCTCCCAAATTCTCACATCTCCCACCTTTAGTTTTCTTTCCCTTCTCTGGCTTCCTGCCTCGTTAACCTGCATCCAATTCAAAACACAGGTGAGGCCCTGTGTTTTGTAATGGAGGGAACGGCATGGCACACATGTGCCTTCAGGGCATGATTCACACCTCCATCCCTTCCTGCACACTTAGATCAGCATAACACAGGAACCCCCCCCCCCCCTCATAACACAGGAACACCCCCCCCCCCCCTCATAACACAGGAACCCCCCCCCCCCCCTCATAACACAGGAACCCCCCCCCCCACATAACACAGGAACCCCCCCCCCCCCCACATAACACAGGAACCCCCCCCCCTCATAACACAGGACATCTGTCTCTCCCTTTCCCCTAAAAACACCCCAAACATCCTGGACTCTTCTTCTCCCTCCTGGCTCACCCATTTTGGATGCTGTCAATGCACTGAATGGGACATTATCACGTTTAATCAGACTATTGATTGGTCTAATGAAGACATACTGACCTACCGACAGGGCTCAGTAGGCGGTTTGTATAAAGTATAGTTTTGGACCGCGTGTGAGGTGAACTTGAGCGAACTTGAGCCAGGAGAGGCACCACCGAGCTAGCGAGTTGCCGTGCTGAACGTTGGGAAGTTCGCTTGAGTCGACTCAGCGCTGTCCAAGTTATTTACCGATAGAGTTATGTAGAGATAGAGTTATGTACAGATAGAGTTATGTACAGATAGAGTTATGTACAGATAGAGTTATGTACCGATAGAGTTATGTACAGATAGAGTTATGTACAGATAGAGTTATGTACAGATAGAGTTATGTACAGATAGAGTTAGAGTTATGTACCGATAGAGTTATGTACCGATAGAGTTATGTACAGATAGAGTTATGTACAGATAGAGTTATGTACAGATAGAGTTATGTACCGATAGAGTTATGTACCGATAGAGTTAGAGTTATGTACCGATAGAGTTATGTACCGATAGAGTTATGTACAGATAGAGTTATGTACAGATAGAGTTATGTACCGATAGAGTTATGTACAGATAGAGTTATGTACAGATAGAGTTATGTACAGATAGAGTTATGTACCGATAGAGTTATGTACAGATAGAGTTATGTACAGATAGAGTTATGTACAGATAGAGTTATGTACCGATAGAGTTATGTACCGATAGAGTTATGTACAGATAGAGTTATGTACCGATAGAGTTAGAGTTATGTACCGATAGAGTTATGTACCGATAGAGTTATGTACAGATAGAGTTATGTACAGATAGAGTTATGTACAGATAGAGTTATGTACCGATAGAGTTATGTACCGATAGAGTTATGTACAGATAGAGTTATGTACAGATAGAGTTATGTACCGATAGAGTTATGTACAGATAGAGTTATGTACCGATAGAGTTATATACAGATAGAGTTATGTACAGATAGGCACAGAATGGCTCCCCCCATGTTTTGGGGGGAGCGTTTGTCCCAACTTTCATCAACCCACAGAATAACGACAAAACACCTACTGAGCCTCGAGCCATCAAACGTGATAATGTCCCATTCAGTGCATTGACAGCATCCGAAGCCGGTGCCTGGTTCCCAAAATGGTAAATGGTGCATTTATATATATTTATATAGCGCTTTTATCCAAAGCGCTTTACATAGATTGTGCCATTCACCCACATTCATACACCGATGGAGGAGGAAACCATGCAAGGCACCAACCTGATCATCAGGAGCAATTAGGGGTTCAGTGTCTTGCTCAAGGACACTTCGACACTAACTCTGGGGGAGCGCCCCAGCCCGGGATCGAACTGGGAACTTTGCGGTTTCCAGTTCACTCTACCCGGCCACTCTAACCCTGAGCCACTGCCGCCCCTTTTCTGATAGATGCTAATCATAATATTGCATATTGGTTACTTGTTCACATATGTTATTTCCATTTATTTGGATAGCATGTTGTCTAGGTTTGATGTTTACCTGGTATCCTAGTTACTTACTAATTGTTTTCTTTGCAATACTTACATTATATTTGACCCCGTCAGTCACTTGTTGACTGTAGGGTTCATGCCTTTATACTCTCTAAGTAAGGTACAAGGCATATCACAGACTAGAGCATTCAATAATGTAAACCTTTGTTTACATTATTATTACTTTGAACACATTGAGGGCTTTTAGTATAGAGTCTTACAGTAGGTACAGTAGGTATAGTCTTACAGTAGGTACAGTAGGTATAGTCTTACAGTAGGTACAGTAGGTATAGTCTTACAGTAGGTACAGTAGGTACAGTCTTACAGTAGGTACAGTAGGTATAGTCTTACAGTAGGTACAGTAGGTATAGTCTTACAGTAGGTACAGTAGGTATAGTCTTACAGTAGGTACAGTAGGTATAGTCTTTTACAGTAGGTACAGTAGGTATAGTCTTACAGTAGGTACAGTAGGTATAGTCTTACAGTAGGTACAGTAGGTATAGTCTTACAGTAGGTACAGTCTTACAGTCGGGACAGAACACATTTGACCTATTGTAGAGGGAAAATATTAGGGGGGCCTAGTACAGACCCCTGGGGGACTCCAGTCAACAAAGTATATAGTGTTTAAGTGGTTAAACAGACGGAGCGCTGAAACAACATGGTGGTGAGTGGTGGGTAATGACAGTATCTCTCACCACCACGGAGAGAGCAGCAGTAGCTTTGTGTATCTGGCAGCCGTGGGGGGGGGGGGGGGGGGGAGCACCCATGTTGATGTCACTGTGTTGTGTTGCTGCTGAGGAGGAGACCTGTGGGGGGGGGGGGGGGGGGGGGGGGTCTGCTATGTAAACAGACAGGATAGCAGAGATACAATGATGCAATGGCTGATGAAAAAAACTTAACAAACTAACAACAATTGTAAAGGACTGGAGCCAGTGTTGATTTCATCGACTAAAACTATGACCAAACATTTTCCTCGACTACATTTTCACTGACGAAAACTAAATAAAAACTAAATAAAAACTAAATAAAAACTAAATAAAAACTAAGCTATGGTGACTAAAACTATGACTAAATATATTGTATAAATATATTGTCAACAAATAACAACTAGACTAAAATGTCAGTGAGGAACTAGTGGAGAAGAGATCCAGTAGAACTAAAAGACAAGTTTGTTTGCGCTCGGGTGTTGCGTTCTGAAAATAGCAGATCTACAAGCTCACAACGCCTTGCGCTGCAACGACTTGTGAGCTTGTAGATCTGCTATTTTCAGCATGCAACCAAGTGTAAAATCAGCCATTAAGACGCCATCAAGGCACCGCCAACATACATTATAGTCGACTGAATCAACTGTAGATTCAGTTGACTATAATTTTATGATATTTAGTCGACTAAAACTAGACAAACAGTAAAACATTTCAGAGACTAAAACTAAATAGAATTTGATTCAAAAGACTAAAACAGAATCAACATTTGCTGTCAAAATCAACACTAGGACCAAATAAGTCACTGGTAGAGAGAGTGCAACCAAAAAGTGTTTATTCACCAAAGTTTAACAAAAAGGAAAAAGGCATCAGCAGCAAAAGGTGTCATGGTGCTAAATGACTGTAATGTAATATAATGTAATATAATGTAATATAATGTAACATAATGTAATATAATGTAATATAATGTAATATAATGTAATGGTGGTCTGCAGCTCCACCATGTTCTAATACTTCACTAAACAGTGTGTTTATGTCTGGCAGCATTTTATACTCAGCTGAGTCAATCAAGTGTGAGCTCTACCATGTTACAGGTAAACCTCAAACTGATCTAAAACCCCACATCACATTCCATTACTAGACATCTATATCAATGCCTAGGTAAATAAATATAACTTATGCACCCTATTGCAAAATAAACCATATCACAATATTCTTAGCAGCTTTCAATACGCAACACAAAACCCCCCTCTGCCATTCTACTGTGGTCCAGTCCAAACCCATATATGGTGCTCGGGCACCCCGGGGATTCTTTTGCCTGAACTCCCTGGAACAGAGGCAGTAAGTATTAAACTAAGAACAAATCAGAGCAATAAGACATCACATTAAGACATTGCAATCAATTTAAATGTTACAATCAACTAAACTGGAACTCTGGACTCAATCTTGCAACCCAAGATCTAATTATTTTAGCCCTCTTTCCTCTCTCCCTCAAGAGGCTTTGCCTTTTGCCAGGCCAGTTTTAAATGAGAATTATAGTTCTTAATCTTGCCTGCCAGGTTTAACTATAGGTGAAATAAATAAATAAAAAAGACTTTGGGTTATATTGTACTCTCTGACCACAGGGAACTCTTAGCCCAGGTGGTTGGAAGTGGTTTAATTCTTTCTGGATTAAACTTCTTTCTGGATTGAAAATGCATGAGGTGGGCGGGCCTTTTCAGAGAATAATTCATTTTAATGGACAATCAATCGATTGAGTTGCGGCTTAGATCAGAGGAACTACTTTAAAGGGATACTTCACTTTCACATAAAATAAACATTAAAAAAAAATATTTAAAAAAAATGAAAGAAGTTATGGCAAAATAAAGGCCCCCTCACACATTAGTAGGACACTCTAATGCGTGAGGGGGCCGTGATTTTTCCATTACTTTTTTCATTTATTTTTAATATATTTTTTAAATGTTTATTTTATGTGAAAGTGAAGTATCCCTTTAAGTTCTTGTAAAAAAACTAAATCCATGACCTTTTTGCTTTAAGTTATTGTTTTAAAAATAATTATATCATCATTCAAATCGTAGTGTTTTGCCAATTATTTGGTGGCCCGTGCAATATGCTCACGGCCCACAGGTTGAGAACCACTGGTTCTCTGACGGAGCCAGGACGCTACGCCCAGCAGCGCTGGTGTCAGGAGACAGACTGGTCCCAGTGCTGGGATGGAACAGACTGGTCCCAGTGCTGGGATGGAACACTCTCAGCTCCCCATCCAGGGTCCCAGTCAGCAGCTACAAGAGAACAGAGGAATAAGAAGGGATTTTATTACATATACTTGAACCCCTTTTTCATGTCAAGGACCCCCAAAATGATGTGTATTTAGCCACGGACCCCCATCTCAAAATATGTTGTTCCAGGGACTCTTAGAAGCACAGATTGGAGTTAAAAATGTTCGCTTTAAAACATATATTGAAAGATTTGCACAACTTTTCAAGATTAAAATATAGCCAAAGAAATCTTGAAATGACACAGATGTGTTTCCGGTCTTAAAGGGTTAAATACTTGAACATGCTCCTTCCAAAGTATTCTGAAAGGGAGGTGATATAACAACAAACTGACTCGGAACTTCTGATAGGCTTTCCTCAGAACTCCTGCATCCTCCCAGATGTCCTCCTGACTGTCCCCCCAGATGTCCTCCTGACTGTCCCCCCAGATGTCCTCCTGACTGTCCCCCCAGATGTCCTCCTGACTGTCCCCCCCAGATGTCCTCCTGACTGTCCCCCCAGATGTCCTCCTGACTGTCCCCCCCAGATGTCCTCCTGACTGTCCCCCCAGATGTCTTCCTGACTGTCCTCCCAGATGTCCTCCTGACTGTCCCCCCCAGATGTCCTCCTGACTGTCCCCCCCAGATGTCCTCCTGACTGTCCCCCCCAGATGTCCTCCTGACTGTCCCCCCAGATGTCCTCCTGACTGTCCCCCCAGATGTCCTCCTGACTGTCCCCCCAGATGTCCTCCTGACTGTCCCCCCAGATGTCCTCCTGACTGTCCCCCCCAGATGTCCTCCTGACTGTCCCCCCAGATGTCCTCCTGACTGTCCCCCCAGATGTCCTCCTGACTGTCCCCCCAGATGTCCTCCTGACTGTCTCCCCAGATGTCCTCCTGACTGTCCCCCCAGATGTCCTCCTGACTGTCCCCCCAGATGTCCTCCTGACTGTCCCCCCAGATGTCCTCCTGACTGTCTCCCCAGATGTCCTCCTGACTGTCCCCCCAGATGTCCTCCTGACTGTCCCAACTAGTTTGGAAAACCTGTTCGAAACAAAAGAATATTCCGACGTATTGACCTTTAAGCCTCCCTATTCTGGGAGGAACATTCACGTGTTGTGAGCTTGTAGATCGGCTATTTTCATCAAAGACGTTTAGTGTAGGATAGAGGGAACAATGAACGAACCAAGTACAGAACCGACCCCAGTCGGCTAATTATCAGTTTGCTATTGAGCACTGATTTTTTTTTCATTTCAAGGACCCCCAGTTTGATATGGGTCTAGATCACAGACCCCCCAATCTACACTATAAAATCCTCTGTGTTATTTGAATGCCCTCACGGGTCCAGTTGGTTCCATTTGTACAGTCTCAAAGTTACTCATAAACTCTTCAAGGACCCCTGGAGGTCTCTGTCCCTATTTTGGTCATGTAATTATAGGTGGAAATTGTCAAAACACATCCTAAGATTTTCAAAAAGTGCTTGAGTGGTAAAGTCCATGGATTCCATGAGATCCTGGACTTCATACGGCCGGTCTATGACGTCAGTCATATTTAGGCAAAGTTTAAGGCCAATCCGATCTCCAATGACTTCCTATAAAAAGTCAAATATTTCAAAAAGTATAAAACATATGAGAGAGATATTCAGGGGATTTACTTTCTTAGCCTGCTGGCAGCAGCATGACCAAGAAACTTGGCCCTGCTCCGTCCAGTGGTTTGTGGGAGTGAGTGGCCCCGAACACACACACACACACACACAGTAAAGAAAACTACATAATACGTCATGTTCAGCTTTGCCTCCGTCAAAAAGTCAGGGATTTGGCCGGAACTTCATCAACCTTTGCTCTCGCTGTCAGGATGTCAGAGCTTATATTATTGTGGAAGACATGAGTTGCACAACACCACACACACACACACACACACACACACACACACACACACACACACACACACACACACACACACACACACACACACACACACACACACACACACACACACACACACACACACACACACACACACACACACACACACACACACACACGCACGCACGCTTCCCTAAAAAGCCTAAACGGAAAGCATCAGAAATGACTTCCATCCACAATGTGCTCCACGGAGAACATTCTGGATTTTCCACACCTGTCATATATCAGCAAAAACCTGAAGATGTCTGGATTCAAACTGGTTATATAACTGCTTCTCTTTTTAATGAGCAGCGGGACTTGGGGATTTGGCCAGTGGTAGTCATGGAAAGTCAAGAGTTCACAGATTGATAAGGCCCAATAAAAATGACCCCCGCTAGCTCCTTTACCTTCATGAAAATCAACAGTGGTGGAAAAAGTACTCATATACTCCAAAATTGTAAAGTACAGTACTTGAGTAAATGTACTTAGTCACTTTACACCACTGAAAATCAACAGCGCGCACGCGCACACACACACACACACACACACACACACACACACACACACACACACACACACACACACACACACACACACACACACACACACACACACACACACACACAATGATGTCATCTCTTCCCATCAGACAGTGCACCAGACCTGGGCGACGGGATGACCTCAACACTCAGGCAGCCAATCAGCAGCCATAGGAATGAGATTCCATCTGGATTTAAGATCCAGACTTTTAGGCTGAAACGGGTGTTTTTAGGATGCATGATGGACGGCCATAACTTATGGTATCTTATGCACTCAGATTAACAAGAAGAGAAAAGGCTCCAGTCCATCACAGACTCATCACAGACTAAGGCTGTGTTCAGACGGGCAGCCTGTCCAGATTGTTGATTTTCAGGTTTATCAATTCTGAACTGCAAAAAAACTAGTGAATCAGAACTGAGGTACTGTGTTGAGTTCTGAAACTTGCACCTATAAATAAAGCCAAGTGCACTGTGATGAATCCAAGGGCTTTAAAGTACTGTCTGCGGGATGCATATATAAAATATCTCCATAGTCAAATATTGGCATGATTGTATCTTGAATGACCCTCATTCTGTTTTCTTTAGAGAAGCATGATCTATTTCGGTAGAGGAAGCCTACTGTACAAGCTCACAACGCGTCACTGTACATCGGTTATTTTCAGTGAGCAACATCGTCGTGCAACAATGCATAAGTTAAGCTTTACTCACTCCTATGTTGTGTCTTTACCACATGGAAACCAAGACCGCCAATTTCTGAATACTTATCTATCACTTAAATAACAGTGTGGACAGTCAGTCCTAAAGATCAAATAACAGAGTGGACAGTCAGTCCTAAAGATCAAATAACAGTGTCAGTCAGTCCTAAAGATCAAATAACAGAGTGGACAGTCAGTCCTAAAGATCAAATAACAGAGTGGACAGTCAGTCCTAAAGATCAAATAACAGAGTGGACAGTCAGTCCTAAAGATCAAATAACAGAGTGGACAGTCAGTCCTAAAGATCAAATAACAGAGTGGACAGTCAGTCCTAAAGATCAAATAACAGAGTGGACAGTCAGTCCTAAAGATCAAATAACAGTGTCAGTCAGTCCTAAAGATCAAATAACAGAGTGGACAGTCAGTCCTAAAGATCAAATAACAGAGTGGACAGTCAGTCCTAAAGATCAAATAACAGAGTGGACAGTCAGTCCTAAAGATCAAATAACAGTGTGGACAGTCAGTCCTAAAGATCAAATAACAGTGTGGACAGTCAGTCCTAAAGATCAAATAACAGTGTCAGTCAGTCCTAAAGATCAAATAACAGAGTGGACAGTCAGTCCTAAAGATCAAATAACAGAGTGGACAGTCAGTCCTAAAGATCAAATAACAGAGTGGACAGTCAGTCCTAAAGATCAAATAACAGAGTGGACAGTCAGTCCTAAAGATCAAATAACAGAGTGGACAGTCAGTCCTAAAGATCAAATAACAGAGTGGACAGTCAGTCCTAAAGATCAAATAACAGTGTGGACAGTCAGTCCTAAAGATCAAATAACAGAGTGGACAGTCAGTCCTAAAGATCAAATAACAGAGTGGACAGTCAGTCCTAAAGATCAAATAACAGAGTGGACAGTCAGTCCTAAAGATCAAATAACAGTGTGGACAGTCAGTCCTAAAGATCAAATAACAGAGTGGACAGTCAGTCCTAAAGATCAAATAACAGAGTGGACAGTCAGTCCTAAAGATGGGGTCTGAGAAACAAACTGGATTTGCCTGCAGTGTGAGCAAAGCCTGGAAGCCCAACAGGTCTGACTCTGCAACTTTGCAAACACATTCACAGACTAAAATCTAACAAGCTTGAAAAAGATGAAACAGCAATTTTAGAAAATCATGAAATAGTGCATCTTAAACCTGAATCTTCACCACACTCGTAAAGTTCAGTGCCCTTCCATGACAGACCTTCCATATAACAAGACTTATTTATGGAACAAATGCCTCCTAGCTCCTTCAGGACAGCAAACATGCTGGGAAAGGGAGTCACAGCGGCTGAGGTTTTGGGGATGACTCAAAACGCACGCCGGCTACATGGTGGTTGATTTAATCCCCCCTCGGTGGCCGTCCCTGAAGCAGCCCCCGTTTCCCTAAACCACAGAGAGCTTTTCCAGCTGGGTGAGGAACGCCAGGACCAGGGGAGTGACTTAGACTCTTTCAACCTGGCATCCCATTCTCCAAAAATGTATGTATATGTATATGTATATGTATATGTATATGTATATGTATATGTATATGTGTATATATATATGTATATGCATATATATATGTATATATATATGTATATGCATATATATATATATATGTATATGTATATATATAAATAGCAGATCTACAAGCTCACAACGCGTCACAATGAGACGCGTTGTGAGCTTGTAGATAGGCTATTTTCAAATAGCCTATGTATAAAATAGGGCTAAAGTGGTTAATGTATGTTTTATAATGTAATAATGTATATCTGCAAAGTAACTAGTAACTAAAGTTTTCAAATAATTGCAGTGGAGTAAAAGTACAATATTTGCCTCTGAGATGTAGTGGAGTAGAAGTTACTTAACACATCACACGCATCATCATACAATGAGGTGTAAAATAAGGCAACCAGGTAAAACCAAGGGGCCAGCATTAAGGGGCCAGCATTAAGGGGCCAGCATCCGGCTTGTACACTGAGGCTTCATAGGAAGTGTGACAGTTCATATGAATGGCCTGTAGTCTCTCTGTTTCACCGCTGCTGGTTACAGAAGCAATTAGGCTCTATTGAAGCGGATGGGTTTTTGGCCGAACTTTACACTTGATTTTATTACTAAATAAACATTGTCATAAATACTATATGCTTCCAGTCACTAGTTTAAAGTCTTCTTTCTATCACCATGACATGCGTTTTGGTAAAGTATGGTCCCATTTATTATAAAATGAATGTAGGGAATGTTTCTACGGTTTCTACCGAGTGAAGACCCGCCCTCGCTGCGGTTTCAGCCAATAGCATTAATCTCTGTTTGCATTTCGGACCGGATATAGAAAGATGGCGGATTTGAAATCGCTACAAAATAGGCTTCCTTTACGGTCTATAAATGTGCGCACACGCACACACACACACACACACACACACACACACACACACACAGGTGGTGTGGGTAGACTGTGGGGGTGGGGCGGTAGTTTTAAAAGCCTCGCAAACCAAATTATTTGACAGCTTGTTTTTTACCAGGTCTGCCGTTAACTTTAGGTTGAGCTCTTTCTTTAGGTTAACTTTAGGTTGAGCTCTTTCTTTAGGTTAACTTTAGGTTGAGCTCTTTCTTTAGGTTAACTTTAGGTTGAGCTCTTTCTTTAGGTTGACTTTATGTTGAGCTCTTTCTTTAGGTTGACTTTAGGTTAACTTTAGGTTGAGCTCTTTCTTTAGGTTAACTTTAGGTTGAGCTCTTTCTTTAGGTTAACTTTAGGTTGAGCTCTTTCTTTAGGTTAACTTTAGGTTGAGCTCTTTCTTTAGGTTGACTTTAGGTTGAGCTCTTTCTTTAGGTTGACTTTATGTTGAGCTCTTTCTTTAGGTTGACTTTAGGTTAACTTTAGGTTGAGCTCTTTCTTTAGGTTAACTTTAGGTTGAGCTCTTTCTTTAGGTTGACTTTAGGTTGAGCTCTTTCTTTAGGTTAACTTTAGGTTGAGCTCTTTCTTTAGGTTGACTTTATGTTGAGCTATTTCTTTAGGTTAACTTTAGGTTGAGCGCTTTCTTTAGGTTGACTTTATGTTGAGCTCTTTCTTTAGGTTGACTTTAGGTTAACTTTAGGTTGAGCTCTTTCTTTATGTTGAGCTCTTTCTTTAGGTTGACTTTAGGTTAACTTTAGGTTGAGCTCTTTCTTTAGGTTAACTTTAGGTTGAGCTCTTTCTTTAGGTTGACTTTAGGTTGAGCTCTTTCTTTAGGTTAACTTTAGGTTGAGCTCTTTCTTTAGGTTGACTTTATGTTGAGCTCTTTCTTTAGGTTGACTTTAGGTTGAGCGCTTTCTTTAGGTTGACTTTATGTTGAGCTCTTTCTTTAGGTTGACTTTAGGTTAACTTTAGGTTGAGCTCTTTCTTTATGTTGAGCTCTTTCTTTAGGTTGACTTTATGTTGAGCTCTTTCTTTAGGTTGACTTTAGGTTAACTTTATGTTGAGCTCTTTCTTTAGGTTAACTTTAGGTTGAGCGCTTTCTTTAGGTTGACTTTATGTTGAGCTCTTTCTTTAGGTTGACTTTAGGTTAACTTTAGGTTGAGCTCTTTCTTTATGTTGAGCTCTTTCTTTAGGTTGACTTTAGGTTAACTTTAGGTTGAGCTCTTTCTTTATGTTGAGCTCTTTCTTTAGGTTGACTTTAGGTTAACTTTAGGTTGAGCTCTTTCTTTAGGTTGACTTTAGGTTGAGCTCTTTCTTTAGGTTGACTTTAGGTTGAGCTCTTTCTTTAGGTTGACTTTAGGTTGAGCTCTTTCTTTAGGTTGACTTTAGGTTGAGCTCTTTCTTTAGGTTAACTTTAGGTTGAGCTCTTTCTTTAGGTTGACTTTATGTTGAGCTCTTTCATCAAAGCCAGCGTTCTCAAAGAGCTTCATCAAATAGAACGTCTCTGTCGGTGGAAACAGTTACTTTTCAGGATTTCAAATTCAAAAGTATCAAAAGTAGCAGATCTACAAGCTGGAAACTCGCCGTGCTGCGCTCACAGCTTGTGGATCTGCAAATTTTGATGCTTCACTCTGGAACCAAAATGGTTCTTCTATCTATGGCATCACTCTGAAGAACCAGCTTTTGGTTCCATTTGGTACCTTTATGTTTCTGTGTGTGGGCCTTAAGAGTTAGGAGGGTCAGAGGTCAGCTCCATTAGTCAAACACAGCTCTCTGTCTTCACCTGAAGGCATTAGACTCTGGAGTGATCCAGTGTGATCCACCTGAAGGTATTAGACTCTGGAGTGATCCAGTGTGATCCACCTGAAGGTATTAGACTATGGAGTGATCCAGTGTGATCCACATGAAGGTATTAGACTATGGAGTGATCCAGTGTGATCCACATGAAGATATTAGACTCTGGAGTGATCCAGTGTGATCCACATGAAGGTATTAGACTCTGGAGTGATCCAGTGTGATCCACATGAAGGCATTAGACTCTGGAGTGATCCAGTGTGATCCACCTGAAGGTATTAGACTCTGGAGTGATCCAGTGTGATCCACCTGAAGGTATTAGACTCTGGAGTGATCCAGTGTGATCCACATGAAGGTATTAGACTCTGGAGTGATCCAGTGTGATCCACCTGAAGGCATTAGACTCTGGAGTGATCCAGTGTGATCCACTGTAATACCCATGGCACACATAAGAGTCTCTCTTCTGCATAAAGCACGGTGCATATCTCTAGATCTCTCTGGTCAAAGTGAGGACCCCCGGGGACTCCCAGCCCCAGGGGTCCTTGAGGGGGTCCCCAGGTAGGGTCCCCAGCAGCTAATAGTTACATGTAAAGGTAACAAATGGACAACCGGCAAAACAGTTCAATTGCCGATCTACAGTATAAGCTCAACAAGTTGTGAGCTTGTAGAAGCCAAAGCCATTTTAAATGTTGTTTTGACAAAATGTTGTTGACAAATCTTCTCTTATGGGGTTTCTGGCACAAAATGTCAAAATGTGGTTCTGTGGGAAAATACTTCATACATTTGACATGAAATGATTTGAGTTCCTCTGCTCTAGAGTCTAGATAAGAGGAAGCTAAGGTGATGAAAACACAAAATGTGTTTCTGATCCATATAGTGGCATTCCACCTCTACGACCTCTGGGGGTTTAGGGGGTTTAGGGTGACCTCTTGGGTCAAAGGTGGAAGGTTATAGGGAGCTGATACACTGTAAGAAGCAGCGTGGTGCCGCGCTGGGCCCCGTCACCACTCACTCATTTAAAGGGATAGTTCACCCCCAAATGACCTTTTATCTATTAGTCACCATGGAGACTCTAATTCATGGTCTCATTCCTAAGACAATAATGTGGTGACCAGCGGACCGGTAGGCAGCGGTTCCGGTAGGAGACACAAAGGAGACTCTTTGTGTCTCCTACCGGAACCGCTGTCGATCATCAAATTATTGTTAGGAATGAGACAAAAACTAAAGAATCCAAAGTCTCCATGGGGACTAATCCATAGAACACTCATTTATACTAACACTGATACATAGAACTCATTTTGTACGTTTTCAAATCATTGTAGTAAAAAGCTCTGAGATGTAATGGAGTAGAAGTATTGAAAAATGTAATAACTGTTACTTTTCAGGATTAAAATTAAAAAAATTGTAACAATAGCAGATCGACAAGCTCAAAACGCGTCGCTTCGCGCCACGTTTCAAACTTGTAGATTTGCTATTTTTGGATATTTCTGTGTGACGCAGTAGTATGGTCAAGTAGGGGCGTTACCAAAAAAACTAAATATGGAGATACGAGGTTTCTGCTCCAACAGCAACAAAATACTCAAGTAAAGTAAAACTAAGCACAGTACTTGAGTAAATGTACTTTCCACCAATGCTCTGACAAACACATGCTGGTTTAGTTTAGTTTAGTTTAGTTTAGTTTAAACTCAGTGGTGACTCAGTGTGTCTGAGGGTTCATTTGGTTCATTTAACACATTTAGAGCGGGAACACATCTGTGTCATTTTACATTTGAGTCAGATTTTATACTTTTATAAGAAAAGAAAAATATGAAAATGTGTTTAACTCTTTGAATAAAGGCTACAGTATATATATATTTTATATTATATTTATTATATTATATTTATTATATTATATTATATTTATTCTATAGGCTATATATATATATATTTTATATTATATTTATTATATTATATTATTATATTATATTTATTCTATAGGCTATATATATATTTTTGGAAGAGAAAAGTTTTAACTCAAATCTTTGCGGGGGGGGGGGGGGGGGGTTCCTGGAACTAAATATTTTGAGATGGGGGTCCGCGGCCAAATACGTAATTTTGGGAGTCCTTGACATGAAAAAGTTGTTCCAGGGACCCCCAGAAGCAAAGATTTGAGTTAAAGGTGTTCCCTTTAAAAAAATAGCAGATCTACAAGCTCGTAGAGTGGCTGCGCTATGAGCTTGTAGATCTGCTATTTTTGAACAGCCAAAGTCTAAAATATGGATAAAGTGGGTCTGAAGGGGTTAACAGTCTATTGATATAGTTGCTGTTCCTCCTCAAACATTCCTTACATGTTATTCAACTTCTGGCAAATGGTTTTATTTTGGCACAAAATGATCTTTTTGTTTCTCCAAACTATGTAATCAACAAAGAAAAGAAATAAATAAAACATAAAAAATAGTTATAGCTAAATATCCTTTCTTTTCTGTTTTTGTAGCCGTTGGTTGTTTGTTTGTGTTGTTAGTAAAAGAGAACCTTCTGTATATAAAAAACAAACTTAAGGGAAGGGATGGTAAATCAGAATTAGAACTTGACCAGACAGTCACTTAATGTTACATAAGTTTTCATATAAGTTATTGTCAGTCTCTCTGGCTCAACGCTATGGAAAAAAGTATCACAAATCAACAGTTCAAAGGGTGGAAGGACGGCAACAATTAAGTCTGCAATGTGGGCTGGATCTCCAAGCGCTGAACACTGGGGTGAGTTATTAACATTGTGGATGATAGAGAACGTCCGTCAGCACACACACTGCTATGAACACAGGTAGACAGACAGACAGACAGGTAGACAGACAGGGTAGACAGACAGGTAGACAGACAGACAGACAGACAGGGCTTTGAACATCTTGTCTTGTCCTCTCAAAGGATATCGCCGCGGTCTGTCTGTCAGGAAACCTTGTATGTCCCAAAAAATCCAGTGGTTTTCAAAGGTTTTTTAAATGTTATTTTTAAGGACCCCCAGTTTGATATGCAATAGGCCATAATATATATATAATATTATATATTATATAATATTATATATTATATAATATTATATATTATATATTATATAATATAGGCCAGCAGTGGTTCTCAAACTTTTTCCATGTCAAAGTATCTCAAACATATTTTGTGCCAGGGACCCACAGAAGTGAAGACTTGAGCATAAAGTAGATATAAAGTTAAAATGATTGTGATGCTATATTAACTAATTATGCTGGGGACCCCCTGGAACCTGGACACCTGCGGGGCCCCGGACCCCACTTTGAGAACCACTGCATTAAGGCCACAGACCTGTAAGGGTCTATTTGGTTACCTAACAGTCAACAATGTAGCTGGAGACCCCCTGGAACCCCCCTGGAACCCCCTCAAGGACTATTTGAGGGGGTTTGAGAACCACTGTCTAAAACTTCAGGAAATGGGAAAAAGTTCCAATGCATCCAATGTAAAAGTAATAATGTAATAATAGTAATAGTAATAGTAATAGTAATAGTAATACACTGTAAAAGTAATAATGATCACAACTTTGTTCCTACTTTTCATTGGTTAAATATGTCTGAACCCCACAGACAGACAGACAGACAGACTTATATTAGAAGTAGGTTTTTTGAAATAGCAAAATAGTATAAAAAAGGGTATTTATTTATGAAAGGAAAAAAGGACTATGGAGGCCTGGACTGCTGGCGTAGCGGTCCAGGCACCTAGGCTTAGTGTAGCCTGTCATTAAGGCATAAAAGCCCAAAAATAAATCTTTCAAAAAAGAGCTGGAGATACAACTGTCTGACAGACAGACTCTCTGCTTAATGACAACAGAACATTATGATGTTCCACTCTGAAGGAGCATTCATCAGGTCCATGTTGGGCAGTAAGTACTCTGATATGTCAGTACTCTGATATGTCAGTACTCTGATATGTCAGTACTCTGATATGTCCAACATGTTACTGAACCCATTTAGTAGGCCGTATCCTTTTTTACCGTCTACACCCAATATCTCATGCAAAAATAACTGATCGACAAGCTGGAAACTTGTCATGTTGGGAAGGTTGTGAGCTTGTGAACTTCAGATCAAATGCTTGGCTATGTTGTTGTCGAACCCCCAACACAATCTGAGGCTGGAAAAATAAGCCTGGAGTATTTTGGGCCGTGGTGGTGGAATGACCTGCAGACCATGTGATCCCTCTAGTGTGTTTTAAAAGGATGGCCATGGGCAAACTTCCCAGAGAGTGATCCTGCTTTGATCTGTAGCAAATGTTGTTGCTCTTAGTTTTATATTGGTCACTTTTTATGGATTGTATTGTAACCGTTTTTCCTTGAGCTTCCTAGGTAGTTGGGTATTGTTTTTATGGATGTCATTGTTATGGTCCTGTATTTGTTGTTACTGGCAGAGCTGTGCAACATTTATTTGCCTCTTCTCTTGGCCAGTTCACACTCGTAAAAGAGACTTCAGTCTCGATGTGTTTTTTTACTTGTTAAATCAAGGTTAAATAAAATAAAAATAAATTGTAGATCAGCGATTTTCGGCCGAATGTTCGCCCCCAGAATAGGGGCACTAGGGTTCAAGTAGGTGTGGGTGGGTGTGCGTCACAAACGTGACATACGGATTTGTGATCCCTCTACTGGCCAACAAAGGTCACAAACGTAACATCCGGATTTCATTGGCCAACAAAGGTCACAAACGTAACATCCGGATTTGATTGGCCAACAAAGGTCACAAACATAACATCCGGATTTGATTGGCCAACAAAGGTCACAAACGTAACATCCGGAATTGATTGGCCAACAAAGGCCACAAACGTAACATCCGGATTTGATTGGCCAACAAAGGTCACAAACGTAACATCCGGATTTGATTGGCCAACAAAGGTCACAAACGTAGCCTGAAAAAGCCTGAAGAAACATCTATCAGGAGACCACAAGGGGAGGTTAATGTCATTTTCCCATCTCTTTTGAGCCTTATAGAGCACATTGTCAAAAAGATACATTCAGCACTTTGCTAACATCGATTCTGTCACGATCATTCTAAGTCATTTAATTGAGTCAATTCAAACAACGGAGTCTGTCTTAAGACTCCCTGTCTGGCCATCCATTTGCCCCGCAGGCAGTCTCTGACAGACTTTAAGGTAGATCCCATTTATAAAAGGCCGTAGACAGAACCATCTGGGTGAATGGAAGGAAAGAGAGACAGAGGAATGCAGATATGATCAGACGCACAGCATTCCACGTGCCTTCCTTCTCCAGGAGGTGTGCTTGGAATGCACCTTGGAAAACTCTGGAGGGCAAAACGTACAGGGAATGTTCCTCAAGGTTTGACAACATCGACGGCCCACATGAATAGGATGCATTCGGTGGATTTGAAGCCATTGCCGTTAACCTATACGACCTACGTGAACCCTAGAGGGCCGCTATTCTGGGTGTGCAAGTTCGGGCAAAAAGTAGCTCACAATGTGTCGCAACGCGGCAATTACGTACCACTCATGATTTATAAACAATATTTAGAACATAATATGTTCTAAATATTATTTAGAACATATTTGAACATATTTGAAGTATACAGTAGTATAGACCATTGGTTCTCAAAGTGGGGTCTGGGGACCCCCAGGGGTCCTTGAGGGAGTTCCAGGGGGTCCCCAGCTAAATGATAGTTAGGAACCAAATGAACCATTATGGGTTTGTAACTCAGAGTGTACAAATGGAACCAATGGAATAAATTAACATTGATTGTGCAATATAAATTGGGGTCCCAGAGATAGAAATGCAATTAAATGAGGGTCTGTAGCCTAATGCATGTTAAACTGGGGGTCCTTGAAATTAAAATGGTTGAGTATCACCCGCGAGAGTGTGTTGCTGTGACAGAGAAAGGTCAATAATAAAGTAGATTTTCTCCTGATTTGTCTCTCTGATAAAAGATATTTTAGTATGAAAATCTTGGGAACAATGCGTGTCTTGTGATGATCGGGTCCAATATTTAGTTCAGTGACCATGGAGCTAAAGAATGGTTCAGAAGCTGTAATAATAATAATAATAAAGAATGGTTCAGACAGAAGCTGTGTTCACGTTCACTCTCTCATTGGATTGAACAGCCTACAACCTGCTTATGGTCTCCTCAAAAAGGCGTCAGCCTACTTCACGCAGACACGGGAAGTATAAACCGGAGATGGCACGTCTTGCTATTTTGGTCTTATAGGTTTGCAGTCGGATCCCGACTCTTTCCGCCATCACTTCCTGTTCCTTGCCAAGCTAGCTGTCATGTTGCAGACAGGCCGGTAGAGTTTGTCCCAGCTCAGTCTGTCTCTCACTCCCATGTGACATTCTGGAACAGGACAAACAGAGCCCAGCTCTGTGTTTGCTGTCTGGGCCCATGAGGAACAAAATGCTCTGCCCACTGGGATCAGCCAAGGGAGGGGGGGGGGGATAACAGATCAAATAATGAAAAAAGAGACAAGGATCAACGTGTGCCAAGAACCTTGTTAAACGACAAATAGTCACCAATGAAACGATGCAGAAGAAGATGATGGTACGAAAGCTGCGTTTTTTGCTCCCGCCTTGGATGGCACACACACACACACACACACACACACACACACACACACACACACACACACACACACACACACACACACACACACACACACACACACACACACACACACACACACACACACACACACACACACACACACACACACACACACACACACACACACACACACACACACACACACACACACACACTAGAGTAGCACTAGAAATTGAAAGCCACGGGGATGATTCAGTCTTTATGGAGCTGGACCAGTCAGAGAGAGTTCTGACTTTCTGCAGACAGCTGCTGGTGTCAGGGAACGGTCACACTCCTGCACTAACTTCAACACATCAATCGCAAATGTACTTGAGGCAAAGTGTCAGGATGTCTCTGTCTCTCTCCCCCCAAACTTAGCTGACAGTTATTAGAAATGCCTTTATTTTTTTGGACGCGGCTTTGTAGTTTGATATTATAGCTAGAACTTCTATCTTTTTCCGTCATAAATTCTGAAAATGAGTTTCTTATTCAAAGAACCAATAGGCTGAGTGGATTGTATGCAGGCCATTACATTGAGTTTGTGTTAGGGACGTTCAATATTGACTTTTTTGCCGATATCCGATATTCCGATATTGTCCAACTCCTAATTTCCGATACCGATATCGTACCGATACCGATATATGCAGGCTTTTTCACCAAAAGTGAATAGTCAGGTAACATCACCACATATCAATAAAATAGCTTTAATATCGATATAATATCTAATAAATCTAATATAATACAGTGATGTTGTTAGGTTTTCAATGAAGTGAGTCCCGGGACTCACTGGTGGTCATTTGAATGAGTCCCACTAATCTTAGATTAGATGCTGGCCTATAGGACAGTGCAGAGGCCTATAGGACAGAGCAGAGGCCTATAGGACAGTGCAGAGGCCTATAGGACAGTGCAGAGGCCTATAGGACAGTGCAGAAGCATAATTGCCTTGATGCCATAACATTAACGAGCGTCAGCTCGGTATTAAACCGATACAGATATTTTAAGATGTTACATTCTTATGCTAATATGGGCCGATAATATCGGACAACCCTAGTTTTTGTTATCTTAACTAAATATACACAATAATGGTGACTTGTAGTGGAGAGGGAGGAGGAGACAGGCGATGTCATGGTGCACATGGTCATGAGCTGCACTTGAAACGATTTGGAAACCCCCATGCTGATGTTTAAAACACAGCCGGAGCATAAGTTTGTACACCTGGTTTGGGGCTCATTTGAAGCAATCTTAAGTTTCACTTGATGCTTGTAGCTCATAAAAGTCTAAGACATTATACCGCACCATCTCACACACGCAACAGTTTTAGTGATAACCTACTTTTGAACCTACTTCATGATTCATGAAGTTTAGCAGAAAATGAAAATAAATACATATACAACAGGACAGAGCACTCACATCATGAGCTGATAATCTGTTTATGATGGACTTCCAGACATACTTAAGCAATACCCTGCCGCATTATCCTTCATGGAACCAAGAGCAATGCAAGAGAAAGAATGTCAACTAAATTAAAGAAAATGCTCATCACACAAAGATGATTTAAATTGCATTAACACATCCACCGCCAGAGGTTAATCTCATAATGTACTCACCAGTGCCAAGGTGTTTTTGTTGTTTTTTTGTTTTTTTCATGTCGCCATAGATCTTGTTAAAATCCTTAAGATTGAGCCGTGAACGGTCTGTTTACATCCGCGAGATCTCCCTGTATCTCCCAGTGAAGACCGCATGTCAAACGGACTTCCATGACTGTAGTTAGAGCGGATTACGTTAAACAGTGAAATGCGAGGAGAAAAAACTACAGGAAGAGAATTGAGTTTCAGTTTCGTCTGTAGAATGGGAGCGGACGTGATCGTCGAAACCGGATCCCAAATAATTCTATTTCCTGTCATCAAACCGGAAACGGAAGTGGATCAAAAAAATTCCGAAAGTGCACCCGGACCGCGCATGCGCGAAAAGACCGCAGCCCGTAGGACTACGGGCTCGGCGCTTAACCGTTGGATTTAACGGCCCGTAGAACTACGGGCCCGGCGGTAAAGGTGTTAACAGAACACACGGGGCCACTCACTCTGAAATGCATTAGTTCTTCTGTCAATGCGATCCAGAGAGAGTTCCAGTGAGGTCATGTTTGGCTCACACTACAGAGACGTGAGGCCGGTGTGATGTACAGGATATAGTGCCGGCTATCAACGCCTTGGGATGACACACTGTTGTGGGTTAAATCCCAACAGAGAATGGCTCCCAGGCTTTTCCTCCAGTCTGACCCACTAACCTGTTTCACTGACTCTATGTTGATATGCCGCTGGCTCCAGCTTTCCCTCTCCTTTTACTGCTGGACATAAAGGAGTTAGGCTTTCATTTAACAGCCCTAAAAGACCCCAGAACCTTTCATTTAACAGCCCTAAAAGACCCCAGAACCTAAGGAGCCAAAGCTGAGCTGGGATGATTCTCATCTAGTGGTTTTCAAAGCTGGGCCTGGCTGGCGACCCCCAGGGATCCCTGAGGGGGTCCCTGAGGGGGCCCCAGCCACATGAGGAGTTTATTGTCACTATAATTCTATTCACTTGAAATGATTACAATACAAAAAAATATGAGTGACTATTCTAACGTTATGTGTCAATAACCTGACTATAATCTATTTTTTCATGAACAATGATGACATTTTGATCAAACAAAACATATTTTCATACCAGTGTCCCTCGGACAGAATCATTCCATGGCCTATAAGTTCATTTGGGGATCTGTGACATGAAAAAAGTTTGGAAACCTCTGCATTAGGATAACAACATCCACAGTACCAACACTGACACAGCCTATAGCCTGCTGTCTTCTGATTCCATTCTACAGAAGAGTCTGTGAAATAGAACATATTTATCTGACATGACAGACGAGGTTTAGGGTAAGGCACGGCCCATCACCATTACCATAAGTGTCAAAGCACTTTCACAACAATTTGCAAGTTCACACTTTTATGGTAGCAGATTTAGATTGCACACAGGGGGGCTCGTAAAAGTGAGGTATGTGAACCCCAACAAGATTTTACAAGTTGCCAAAGTGGAGTGACAATAAAAGTTGGGATCTCTCATTACTGCACAAAGTAAGAGTATGACTAAGAATCCTTGCAACTGTAGATGAGCTGCTTTGATGGCCTTCAAAGGGGTGTTGGAGAGGAGAACGTTCACGGCATGATCTACTTTTCTGAGGCTTGCAAATCAGAGCACGGCCCATTTGGGTCAGTGTTGATTTCGTCGTCTAAAACTATGACGAAAAATGTTCGACGACTACGTAAACACTGAATAAAAACTAATCTATGATGACTAAAACTATGACGAAGAATGTTCGACGACTACGTAAACACTGAATAAAAACTAAACTATGATGACTAAAACTATGAGTAAATATACTGACAATTTCGTCAACAAATAAAAACTAGAATAAAATGTTAGGGATCTAGTGGAGAAGAGATCCAGTAGAACTAAAAGACAAGTCCTTTTATGTTTGGTTGTGCTCAGGCGTTGCGCTCTGAAAATAGCAGATCTACAAGCTCACAACGTGTCACAGCGCAACGCGGTGCATGCAACCAAGTGTAAAATCAGTCATTACGACGCCATCAAGGTCCGCCAAAATACATTTTAGTTGACTAAATCAACTGTAGATTTAGTCGACCATAATCTTATGATATTTAGTCGACTAAAACTAGACAAACTAAAGTATGACTAAATTAAAAAAACTATGACTAAAACTAAATTTGCTGTCAAAATAAACACTGATTTGGATACATTTTTAAATGTACTGTGTTCTCACACTGAATAACAGTGAGTGGAAATGTTACTTCATAAAGTATAAGATGACAAAAGAGGCTGAGATAAGACTCCTCCCACACGCGTTGTGAGGACAAAACACAGGCGTAGGCAATACATGGAACCGCATTACAACTGTGATATCTCATGAACCCTGGTCTGAGTCACACTGCATTGTATCTGAGCAGGACCTCTTGTAATCTCTCCCTTATTTACATGTCTGTTTGTTGGCCACACACAAGAGAGAAGCTAAACACAGGCGCTTCAGCCAGACTTTAGATCAACAGAATCAAAGTTAATCAGAAGCAGGTTCCAAGGCTCGGTGGATCAGCACAGGACAGGTCTGAACAGTAGAGGAGTGAGACAACAGGATAGCTCTGAACTGAAGAGGAGTGAGACAACAGGATAGCTTTGAACTGAAGAGGAGTGAGACAACAGGATAGCTCTGAACTGAAGAGGAGTGAGACAACAGGATAGCTTTGAACTGAAGAGGAGTGAGACAACAGGATAGCTCTGAACTGAAGAGGAGTGAGACAACAGGATAGCTCTGAACTGAAGAGTGAGACAACAGGATAGGTCTGAACTGAAGAGGAGTGAGACAACAGGATAGGTCTGAACTGAAGAGTGAGACAACAGGATAGGTCTGAACTGAAGAGGAGTGAGACAACAGGATAGCTCTGAACTGAAGAGTGAGACAACAGGATAGGTCTGAACTGAAGAGGAGTGAGACAACAGGATAGGTCTGAACTGAAGAGGAGTGAGACAACAGGATAGCTCTGAACTGAAGAGGAGTGAGACAACAGGATAGCTCTGAACTGAAGAGGAGTGAGACAACAGGATAGCTCTGAACTGAAGAGGAGTGAGACAACAGGATAGCTCTGAACTGTAGAGGAGTGAGACAACAGGATAGCTCTGAACTGTAGAGGAGTGAGACAACAGGATAGCTCTGAACTGTAGAGGAGTGAGACAAAAGGATAGGTCTGAACTGAAGAGGAGTGAGACAACAGGATAGGTCTGAACTGAAGAGGAGTGAGACAACAGGATAGGTCTGAACTGAAGAGGAGTGAGACAACAGGATAGCTCTGAACTGAAGAGGAGTGAGACAACAGGATAGGTCTGAACTGAAGAGGAGTGAGACAACAGGATAGCTCTGAACTGAAGAGGAGTGAGACAACAGGATAGCTTTGAACTGAAGAGGAGTGAGACAACAGGATAGCTCTGAACTGAAGAGGAGTGAGACAACAGGATAGCTTTGAACTGAAGAGGAGTGAGACAACAGGATAGCTCTGAACTGAAGAGGAGTGAGACAACAGGATAGCTCTGAACTGAAGAGTGAGACAACAGGATAGGTCTGAACTGAAGAGGAGTGAGACAACAGGATAGGTCTGAACTGAAGAGTGAGACAACAGGATAGCTCTGAACTGAAGAGTGAGACAACAGGATAGGTCTGAACTGAAGAGTGAGACAACAGGATAGCTCTGAACTGAAGAGGAGTGAGACAACAGGATAGGTCTGAACTGAAGAGTGAGACAACAGGATAGCTCTGAACTGTAGAGTGAGACAACAGGATAGGTCTGAACTGTAGAGTGAGACAACAGGATAGGTCTGAACTGTAGAGGAGTGAGACAACAGGATAGCTCTGAACTGAAGAGGAGTGAGACAACAGGATAGCTCTGAACTGTAGAGGAGTGAGACAACAGGATAGCTCTGAACTGAAGAGGAGTGAGACAACAGGATAGCTCTGAACTGTAGAGGAGTGAGACAACAGGATAGCTCTGAACTGAAGAGGAGTGAGACAACAGGATACTCATTATGCAGAATGTCCCATTTCACACGTTTTACAAATGTATAAAAATCGTTTGAAATTAGCAGATCTACAAGCTCACAGTGCGTCGCATAGCGATGCATTGTGAACTTGTAGATCGGCATTTCGGCCGAAATGAATATAGGGCTGAAGTGGATAATGTATGTTTTGTAATAATCTCTCAAGAACAGATTCAGAGCTGAGCTACTAATCAAATGCAAAAGTGAAAAACGCTGGGGGCGCTGTTTTTCCTTTTTATTTGACGATGGGTTCCCAGATTAGTTTTGTAATAATAATCAAAATCTACAAAGTAACTAAAGTTTTCAAATAATTGTAGTGGAGTAAAAGTACAATATTTGTCTCTGAGATGTAGTGGAGTAGAAGTAAAAGTACAGAAAATTGGAAATACTCAAGTAAAGTAAAAATAACTAAACATTTTACTTAAGTACAGTACTTGAGAAAATATAGTTAGTTACTTTCCACCACTGATTTTGCCATCTGTGTTTGACCTGAAATGTTGTTGCATGGTGTCTGACTACTGAAGCTTTCTCCCATCATATTAATAGAGATGAAAAAAGGTGCTAATGTAAAATGATTGGGGAGGTTTGCTTTGTGAGCGTCAGTCGGCAGAGGAAACAGCTGTTCCTGGATCCTATAGAGGACAGCCCATCAAGGTCTTGAAAGAATTACAAAATCCTCCTCAAGGTTTCCCCAGATTTTCCAGATGCTGAGACTGAACTGTCTTTGTCTCTCTGGCCTCTCCACTTTGGCAGAGGAGCTCCATGAGGAATCCACAGGCGCTCCAGTCATCAACAGACCACAGAGGATTAGGGGGTCTTGCCATGGTCATATCATTGAACATTAGGGGGTCTCACCATGGTCATAAAGCAAAACGTGATGCCAAGGGGGTTGAATCAACATCTTTTCATAATTAATAAGTTTACATCCAGCATTATAAGCCACCTTTCAAATCATATCTTTCACTAGAAGCTGAGCAAGAGACACTAACCCAACAAAACACATGTATCCATTTATCCTCAAGGGTAGGCTAAGTGATCTATTTTGGTTAATATAGAGCAGGGGTCTTCAAGAGGGGGTCCGGGACCCCTAGGGGGTCCTCAGAGTTACTACACCTTTGTGTCATAGTATCATGTTTTTTACGTTAACCACTTGAACCCTAGCATCCCTATTCTGAGTGGAACATTAGCCAAAAGTAGCCGATCTACAAGTAGACCACTTGTAGATCGGCTACAAGCAACGAGGTTTGGTGTAGAGGGAAAAAAGTACTAAAGTACTAAGTATTGACGGTTCAAGTGGTTAAATGTCTGAAAATACACATGAATCCAACATACACTGATGATAGTGCTGTCAAAGTCTATGGAACTGTCTAAGAAATCTATTAAAAGATTTTATCTGCAAAAATTTTTTATAGAATATGTACTGCTTCATCTCTCTCTCAACTAAGGGGTCCTAGCTTGACCTTGAAAATCCCTGATATAGAGCATTTGGTCAGTAAGAGGGGTCTTCCCATCGCTACGGCTCTTTAATAAAACAGAAAACATATTTGAAATTTCAGCCAATCAGGAGAGAGTACCTATTTATCAGGTTGGATTTAATAGTGTTTTTTTTTATTTTGTGTTTGTGTCATCACTTCCAATTAAACTTGTTTATCCTGTATCCTGCACGAGTTCTCTCTCCTGATTGGATAGAATGTGTATCCTGACCTGAAATGCATTTTCTGTTTACGAAAGAGCTGGAGAGACAGGGAGACAACCGTTACTGAACACACACTCTATACTGATAATTATTAACAGAATTAATATAGAGCTGTTTAACACTTATTTGAACAAAAACAGATCACTTACCCTACCTTTAATATCCAAGTATACGTGCATTTGAAGTGCATCCAATCTTTCCAACGATTAATCTTTTCAATAACCTCTGAACGGTAACATGATAGGCCTCGCCATGGACATCACATAAAACATATTGCTTGAAAGGAGATGGTTCAGCTTGTATCTCAGTTAATTTAATTTCCTGTTCTATTTGATATAAGACGTTCCACAAACACTGCTTACATTGAGTCTTTTCCAGGTAGATGATTTGTTATTCGCATTAGTGTGCTCTTCCCCCCAAGCTCCCCAAATGTTGAGACTCAAACAAGATGATAACGTGGTAATACAACCATTAATCATCCCTTCAGTTCAGCTTATTTTTCTGAACTTTTAGAATACAAAATGCATATCTGTGCTCTGTGTTATGTACATCAGTTCATACTAACGCAGTATGTACGTACGTACATACATATATGTACTTTATGTACGTATATACTGTATATTAGGGATGCACCGATATGGACATTCTTGGCCGATACCAAAGTTTAAAATAACAATTTAGCCGATACTGATACCGATATTTGTTTATTTAGTTTTTGGTGTTACTATTTCCCCCTTTTGAGCCAGAGAAACAAATACATCTTCATTAAGAGAAATAACTGTTCAGAATCTGCAGGAACACAACTAAATTGCCTCCTAACTCCTGTAACTATAACCAGCAAATCATTAAAAGCTGATACCGATGTTGACCCTATATATATACACACACACACACACACACACACACACACACACACACACACACACACACACACACACACACACACACACACACACACAAGTTCCTTTCTTAGTTCCTTTTTTCAGTCACTGATGAACAACAGATCTGTCCCTCTGGGTGGGCAGAAATTCTCACAAAAAGGTAGTTGTTGGGAGTGGAATGCATGTGACAGCCTGACAGGCCCAGCTGTCTGCTAATTACATCCAGGAAAAAGCCTCCAACAAGCAACCGGACCAGACAGTTTACCACGACAAACTCCACTAGTGTAATGAACAGCCCCTAATCTGACGGCTCCACGCTAGCGTGTGAAGTGACACTTCAAATCACTTCCCAGGAGCATGACGGTGCACAGATAAGTGTCCGTGTTAAACCATTAACACCGGGAACACATCCATTTCTTTGGCTATTCAAAAAAATAGCAAATATACAAGCTCATAGCGCAGCATCGAGTGCCGTGCTATGAGCTTGTATATCCGCTTTTTATAATCTAAAAAATCATAGATTTTTTTTAAATCTTTGAATATAGATATATTTCTTAAGTGAACATTTGTAACTCAAATCTTTGCTTCTGCGGGGGGGGGGGGTCCACGGCTAAATACATATCATTTTGAGTGGTCCTTGACATGAAAAAGTTTGAGAACCACTGATAATATTATAGCAAAATATGTTTTTTTTTTCAGAAAACTGTAAGGATTTAAAACACATTTGTAAAATCCCCAGAAGCAAAGATTTGAGTTACAAATGTTCGCTTTAAAAAATACATTTATATACATTTATATTATAAGATTTGCAACAAAAAAATATCTCGATTTTTTAAACAAATAGCAGCTTTACAAGCTTGTAGATCTGCTATTTTTTGAATAGCCAAAGAAATGTAAAAATGACACAGATGCGTTTCCGGGCTTAATGGCTTAAGGTAGTGCTTGAATACACAGTTTATTGAAAACAGGTGATTTTATTGATGGCGTGATTTTTGTTCCACTCAACCCTTACAAGGTTAAGGGGAAAAAAAACTAAGCACACACACACACACACACACACACACACACACACACACACACACACACACACACACACACACACACACACACACACACACACACACACACACACACACACACACACACACACACACACACACACACACACACACACACACACACACACACACACACACACAGAGTTATTAAGCATATCTATTATATGTATGCTGTTCAGATCTAACTCAGATCCATCAGATTATGTCCAAATATTTCCCATCTGGTTACTTGAATCTCGAGGTTCTTCACAAATGTTGATTTCCCCTGTGGGCCAGAGACCAGTCCTGTGGGCCAGAGACCAGTCTGTGGGCCAGAGACCAGTCCTGTGGGCCAGAGACCAGTCTGTGGGCCAGAGACCAGTCTGTGGGCCAGAGACCAGTCTGTGGGCCAGAGACCAGTCTGTGGGCCAGAGACCAGTCTGTGGGCCAGAGACCAGCAGTACATAAAACATATGAGAATTCTAATTACGTGTGTAGATCATGGTAGCGTTCAAGTGAATTGCACTAGTTCTGCTTCATGAATATATTCTTGCACATTGCCTTGTATGGATGAAGGCTCCAACACAGGGATTCTACCATTTTAACCACTTAAACACTATTTTATACTTTGTTGTACGATGTTGTTGCACAGCAAAAACTGCTGGACAACAAGCTCACGACGCGATGTGAGCTTGCAGATCTGCTATTTTAGAGAAAATGATGAAAACTTTCGGTTGATTCTTTGTACAAAAAAAGTGTGATAACATTCAGCAGGAACTGGACAGATTGAATGCTGACAGAGACAGGACTGTTATCACACATTATTGCCATTTATTTTGCCTAAGGACTATTAGATTAGATTTTTCCACTAATTGCTTCTCTTCATTCTTACTTTCTTCTCTCCACTGCAGGGAAGAAGGAGTTCGGTAAAAACAGCAGTTTCTGCTGAGTGGCATTTAAGTAAACCAAACCCCATGTTGGGGTTTGCAGGAATAAATAAACACTACTTTCTAGGAGACACCTGAGACAGCGTTTTCCACCACCATTAACAAAACGACAAGTAATGGGATTTCTTGAGGAAACACGGGCTCCTATCCTGCACTACGACTCCGGACACGTGCGGAAAACACGGGAAGGTACAATGAGGCATCAGCTCTGATGGCGTCTGGCATCCCAATGCCCTGTTAGCGTCCCTATTCTGGGGGGGAGAACATTCGCAAAAATAACCGATCTACAAACTCACAACTCGTCGTGATGTGCCACGTTGTGAGACTGTAAAACCACCATTTTTGGTGAAGAGATTTGGTGTAAAGGGAAAAAAAGGAGTGTACCAAGTACAGCCCTGGGGGACCCTGGTCAACTAAGTATACTGTAGGTATAAGTTGTTACATTATACATTATATTTGTTTGTTGTTTCCATTTTTTTGGTGGTTACCTGTGGTGGATACCATTGGATAGTAGATTTTTTACTTCTCAGCTGTGCTTAAAACAAAACAAAACAACTCACAAACTCACATGTTGTAGCCAAGGAAAGCTTCTCTCTCAAAACTAAAAGTCCTTTCTAACGTATCTCGTTACTCAAAATAATACCTTGCCTTGGAGCAGGTTCGTTTAGCTCCAAACTGTTGACGGAACTTAATACGTGATCTGACCCCGATGGGCTATCTCATGGGTTTTGGATCCTCGCGTTGGAAAAACCCACTAGATGTTTGGTCTGTAGTGTTAAAGTTTCCTCTATCTCTTAGAGCTCAAGGTACGAGCATGTCCTTTCTGTCTGGAGGAGTATGTGTACACGGTTCTGGTTCAGAGAAAACATGCTCTGACTGATGAAGTGTGTCTTTGAACTCTGAACACAGATCAGCGTAATCAAGCCAGTAAATGGCCATGGATCACAATTTCCACTTTTCAGCCTTTGGGAATCTGAAGGCATCAACGTGAAGTTGATCCCAATGGAACTACGCAGTCGATTTGAAACACATGCGAACTGTAAAGGCTCAGTTATACTTACGGTGTCATGCGACAAAAACAGACGATCTGCAAGCTCAGAACACATCGCGGCGTGATGCGTTCTGAGCTTGTAGATCGGCCATTTCTGCCACATGACACAGACGCACAACTAAGTATAAATTAGCCTTAAGTCAGCCTCCAATCTAAAGGTCAGTTAGTAAGGACGCCCCCACGGTACCCACCTTATAGTGCCGTTATGGTTTGACATGTCTGTCTGGGCATGTCATAATAGGCCAACATCTGGCGGAAATAGGCGAACATTGTGCGAAAATAGCCGATATACAAGCTCAACATGCACCACGTCTATTTTCAGCAAAGAGATTTGGAGTAGAGGGGAAAAGGAGTGGGCCAAGCGTATGGGGAAACAAAAGAAGTGGTTAAAGGGGTTATTTCCAGATCAACAGGAGAGTTTTAACTCTAAAACCATAAAACGTATCCTTCAGGAATATTGCTCCTCTGTAAGGAAGGCTGTGATAGCTTAGACATTAGACAATGGAAGGATGCTGGTTTAACGCGGCAGATTTTGTTTCACTTTCCTGTAATGACAATTCAAGATAGACAAAACTATTTGCACAGCCTTACGCTTTTATAAGAGTGTGTTGCCTTTGGCTTGGGGCTACAGTACCAAGTGACTGTATTTCTAAGGATATCCATCTCTGTTCAGATCACACTAGTGTTATGTTTTTAACTTTGAATTAAAAAAGAGACAATGTTTATTTCAGCATTCAGTCATCCAAGCACAACAATAAAGAACACTCACGTTCAGCACCTAATTTCTTCTTTGCATATACAATATGCCCCCTACTACTAGGCCCTCTCACTAAATATCTTCACCAAAAATAGAAGATCTACAAGATCCTAACGCGCCACGTTGAAGAGTGTTTTGAGCTTCTGGATACATTTGGAAGATGGGATTTCAAGTAGCACTTATAAATTGTTGCTTTCATAAGCACTGTAGCTTTTGGCAGAAACCCTGTGTGGTCACTGTGATGGAGTCAAGTACACAGACGTTGCTAAGTTTACTTTTCTTATCAGGTCGGCCGGATAACATTGCTAGATGTAGTTTAATCTTCATGATCAGCGGCAATCATTTAGAGTGCAATGTTTCTCTAAATACGCAATGTTTTCACATCTCTTCAACTCCCACAAAATGAACACATCATGTCAGGAAATTATCTTCCGTTTCCTTCTCTTTTTTGTTTGTTTGTTTTCCAGGATCACGATATTATGTCAAAATCCTTGGGTTGGGAATCAAAACTAGGTTCCAAGTAAGAGCCGGATCCAAATAGCTGGGTACTGGGTACTGGGTACTGGGCACGGATACAAATGAAGGAATCGAACCGGAATCGATAAAATACTAGTCATTTAAGGATCCAATATTTTTCCTATAAATAAAGTGTTCTACAAGCTTTAACTGGCACTGCTTTCCATTGTGTTGTCATGGAATAAGCATATGAGAGGTTACTATTCATTGTGTTGTCATGGAATAAGCATATGAGAGGTTACTATTCATTGTGTTGTCATGGAATAAGCATATGAGAGGTTACTATTCATTGCATTTCTTAAAGTTGACAATTATTGATGTAAAATCTGTTTTGGCGAAGATGTTTGGTGCCGAGGGAAACAATTAGGGGGCCTAGTATAGACCCCTGTGGGACTACGGTCAACTAAGTACAGTAAATAGGGTTTAAGTGGTTAAATGGTGAAAAGCGAGTAAGCGATGGCGAACGGTGGAGGTGACATTGGAGATCGCTTTCCAGGGTTGTGTTTGTCCTGATATGAAGGAATGTGCTATCTTACACAGCAATCTTTTGGGCAGATATAGGCCTATTAGATGAGTTATGGTGAAATGATCTTGGCCTGCCAAATTCTGTGGGGATCCCGGAGCGCTCACTCTGAGTGTCATGTATTCTGAGCAGTGAGATATGCTTTCTCCAGCTGTTTCACAGGCCAGGTGGAGGACAACAGACCAAAGCTGTGGTCCTACGGACTCGGGCTGCAACTGTCCATACTTTTCGTACTGATTATTCTATCCATTTTTTTTATCGAATGATCTTGAAGCATTTTTTTTTTAAATAATCTTTTAAATTGAAAATTATAATATTTTAGATTGACATACAGTTCTCAGGTGTGCCTTTGGGTTTCCCACGTTCATTAAAAAGAAAAGAATCAGTGCATTTCAACTTGACAGACAGTCTGGCTTTGTAAAGAACTAACACCCGTTCATTAAGTCTCTCAATGTAATTATCCTGGAGCTATGCCAATGTTTCCATACTTCTTGTGTAGGCTAGTCATTGTAGGTTAGTGGCTACAAGACCAAAACCATTACATTTTAACAACATTGTGACTATTCATATTTCCTAATTATGTCCACCAGTATGGAGATTATGTTTTCGCCCCTGTCCGTGTGTGTGCAGACCTGTGTGTGTGTGCACAGCTAATCTTGGACACTGGTGGACTGCTGGACACTCTCCCAGTCAGACTCATGGGGGCGCTATACCAGGCTGCTTTACTTTTTGGTCTATAACTCTTGGACCATATGTTTCGTTGGCTTCCAAATGGTACATGTCACAACACAGTTTGTTGCAGAAACATGATTCTTTTGTTTCCCCCACCAAATTAGGCCTGTGACAATGAGAATCACACAGAGTTTTGATATTCCATAGTCTTTGCCTGTAATTGGCATACAAAATTAGTGGGCAGGGCGTATTTCTTACAAAAAAAAACAGCATATATCATGAATGCATCATCCAATAAACCTCACATTGGAATGGCATATTGAGGGGCACTGTCTATTCTGGCCACTGGGGAAACCACAGCTGCCTTACCCATGGCTAAGCAACCCAGCCTGGCGAGATATGCGCTCCAAGGAGAGCCCTTTTCTAGTTATTCACTGCAATGCAGCACTCTGTTAACCTCACTCCGCCAAATGGAAGAAGCTTGCGACACACATTTTGTTTCACAGCCTACTTTCATCTGAGACTCCGGTCGCAGAATCGATGACAGACGGAGTTTCATTTTTTCAAGCTACTAGGCAGGTGATTGGATGATCCCGCCCCTAGCAGCCACTGATTGGTTCGAACACGCAGGGTTCGGGCAGCTTTACTCCGTGAGCAATCCCAGACTCCTTCCTCAAATCAAATGCAAATGAGATTTCCGGAGGGAGGGGGGTTTACCAGGCTAGCACTCTGTATGTTTGGTATTTAACACTTCTTTCCATTTAGCTTTGGTTCCTGCACAATCATGAGAAAGCCTAGATGATAGCCCCACCCACTTCTGCATAGTTTTTCTAGAATTGAACTTCACAGCGAAATCTTACGTTGCTTTTGCTTTAATAGCGCAGAGTAAAAAGAGAGTAACTGTTTATTTTGCTCCAAAACTATTTGGAGTATATAATTACACTCTAAAAATAAAATCATTGACATTGGCCAGTCTGTCATATCAAAGTGTGGGTTTCAGGATGCATTCTGTTTTAACATTTATGATACAGATAACAACTTGTGTGCCTATTCAAAAATAACAGATCTACAAGCTCTGGTAGATCTACAAGCTCTGGTAGATCTCCTATTTTCTAAATATTTTCTTTTTATTTCTATGTTGACAAATTCTGAAAAAATATGGCCTATAATGAAATGCCCAAAATAGTGACACCATGATGCGAGTGAACCGGTCAAAGTCGATGACACAATCATCTCTAGCAAAGAAGAGATTACCTATTTGGGATGTATTCTTGACAAATACCTGACAGGTGAAAGCATGGCTACAAGGGTGGTCAAAGGAGTAAACCAGAGAACCAGATTTATGGGCAGAGTTTCCTCTTTTGTCAACCCTCAGGCCCTCAGGACCCTCTCTGGGGCCCTGATTCAACCACTTTTTGACTATGCTTGCACCTCCTGGTACTCCAACACCTCAGTGTCACTGAAGACTAAGCTTCAAACCTCCCAAAACAAACTGATTCGGCTACTCCTCGGATTGGGGCCCATGACCCACCTTTCTCCCACCCATTTTGCCAGCCTAGGCTGGCTCAGGGTGGAAGACAGGGTGGAAGACACTAAAAATGGGACTGGCCTTCAAAATTGTAAATGCAAATTTGCCCGATATGCCCCCTATTCCCGCATATCTGAGTAAATACCTCCAAAAGGTTAGCGACACCCACAGTCACAATACCAGAGGGAGCGTTAACAACAATTTGGTACCACCCACCCATAAAACAAACATGGGCAAATTCTCCTTCTACAGCACTGCCACCCAGGATTGGAATAGTCTAACCCCATCCCTCAAAATTTAAAATCCCTCATTTAAAAGAGAGCTTTCAGGAGGCCAAAGGAGGAGGTAGTACCATTTTCCCGTTAGACAGCAGACCCTCCCCCCCCCTGTTCTTGTACATATTTTTTTTCCCCTCTTTTTAATTTTTTTTGTTGTACATAGTGTTATTTATTTTGTAATGATATTTGAACTGTGGTGCCACTATATATGCCTATGAATTGAATACCAAGGCCCTCATTGGAAACAAGTCCGCAAGGACTTTTATGAACGGACCTGTTAGACAAAGTATTTTAAATGTAGCTGTGCTGTTTTTTTTTTTTTTTGCCTAATAAAATATTCAATCAATCAATCAATCAACCATAAAAATGACTATATATGAACTTCCAGGGATTAAAACTCTGGTCCCCTGCATAGGAGACATATGGGACCCATCTTGCCAGTGTCTTAAGAGTGACCCTGGCCTTACCCCTTATGCAAGGGGTCTTCAACCTTTTTCAGGACAAGAACCCCCAAGCTGAGAGAGATGAAGCAGGAACCCCCACTAGTACAAACTGTATAAAATTATAGATAGCGGGATTCATGTTAATGTGTATTTTCAGAAGCGGGATTCATGTTAATGTGTATTTTCAGAACCCTCAATATTTAATCAACTTGACCGTTGGCTCTGTACTTGGTCTGCTCCTTTTTCCTCTACACCAACTCTCCGAAAATAGCCGATCTACAAGCTCACAACGCCTTGCAGCACGAGGCGTTGTGAGCTTGTAGATCTGCTATTTTTTTTTACCATACAGATTGTATATTGTACTAACATACTCTACCATACAGATTGTATATTGTACTAACGTACTCTACCATACAGATTGTATATTGTACTAACGTACTCTACCATACAGATTGTATATTGTACTAACATACTCTACCATACAGATTGTATATTGTACTAACATACTCTACCATACAGATTGGTCAAAAATAACTGTATTGTATTCAGCCAGATTGCAGCTTTAAGATTAATGGCCAGGAAGGAAATCAAACGTTCTGATTGCCTAAACAGAGAGAAACACAAAATAATGAATGTAACTTCCACATGAGCAGATCTGTAGAATGCATTGTGTTGAGTGTCTGACAGACAAGGAGGCTTAGCATGCTCTTTGGCATGGTGTTTGAAAGCCCTCTGTGGAAAAGCAGCAGATCCCCTCAGATCCCCTCAGATATGTGGATCCAGGAAGACTCCCCCCTACATCCTGACACTTCCTGGCACAGGGGTCACATGACAGAGAGAGTTACTATGTAACACCTCACTTTGTTCTTTAAAGGCCTGACTCCTGCATACAGATGATAATACATGCATACTGTATCACTGCATGGTGAGGTGTGTGTGTTTAATATGCATACTGTATCACTGCATGGTGAGGTGTGTGTGTTTAATATGCATACTGTATCACTGCATGGTGAGGTGTGTGTGTGTGTGTTTATTATCTGATTAGATATCATAAGGTCAAGGTAAATCATCCTGCAGCCCATAAGGCCTTTGCAAACAGGGTGCGATTTTTCGCACGGAAAAAACGGACAACATAATTTTTTTAATGAACACATGGTTCTCAATGACCTCATGCACACCGGCTCAGAATGTACCGTGTGGCGATGCGATGCAGCGATGCGTTTTTTTTCCAATCGAACCCAGTTCGATTTGTGCGTCTTTTCGCATGCGGTAAAAACTGTCAATGCATTAACCTGATGTTGAGCAAAAATGACAGTTGCTTCTTTTACCACGGAATCAGTCTCTCAGACATCATGAGTCAGTATTGCATATGTTAAAGGAATAGTTCACCCCCAAAATGACTTCTTTTGGAGACTTGAATTCATGTATATTTATTAGTTTTTGTCTCATTCCTAAAACAATAATCTGATGACCAGCAGCGGTTCTGGTAGGAGACACAAAGAGTCTCCTTTGTGTATCCTACCGGAACCGCTGCCTACCGGTCCGCTGGTCACCAGATTATTGTTTTAGGAATGAGACAAAAACAAAAAGTCTCCATGGGGCGACTAATCCATAGAACATTGTATTTTCTTTGCCAAATGTTCATCCAAGAATAGGGATGCTAAGGTTCAAGTGGTTATTATAACGTGTATTATAACGTATTATTATTATTATAACTATTATAACGTGTAGGGGAAGGATAGACAAAGGTCCTAGGGCCTTCATCAGTGTCAGGGCCCAAACAGATGAATGAATGTTCTATGAGTGATTTCCCTGAAGATTGTATACGAGGACACTTTAAATCAGGGGTTCTAGAACCACCAAAAATAGTCATAACCTCTGGCTGCGGCCCTCCTGGCAAAAACGTGATTGTAAATGTAAAACCTGTGCATTAAAACACAGAGCAGAAAGAGTATAGACGTGCTATAATATATTAATATAATATAATACTCACCTCTGGCACGGCAGGATTAAAGGTCACATTGAGGACTGTGTCAGAGTGTTTCTGAAGCTTGTGGATGTAGCTGCTGCTGCAGATGTCATACACATAGACCTGAAACACATAGATAGATGTCATACACATAGACCTGAAACACATAGATAGATGTCATACACATAGACCTGAAACACATAGATAGATAGATGTCATACACATAGACCTGAAACACATAGATAGATAGATGTCATACACATAGACCTGAAACACATAGATAGATAGATGTCATACACATAGACCTGAAACACATAGATAGATAGATGTCATACACATAGACCTGAAACACATAGATAGATAGATGTCATACACATAGACCTGAAACACATAGATAGATAGATGTCATACACATAGACCTGAAACACATAGATAGATAGATGTCATACACATAGACCTGAAACACATAGATAGATAGATGTCATACACATAGACCTGAAACACATAGATAGATAGATGTCATACACATAGACCTGATACACATAGATAGATAGATAGATGTCATACACATAGGCCTGCAATGAATAAAATGTGAATTTGTTTTACACATCAGACAGTGTTCATTTTGTCGACTAAAACTATGACGAAAAATGTCCGTCGACTTCCTTATTTCACTGACGAACACTAAATAAAAACTAAGCTATGATGATTAAATCCATGACTAAATATATGGACAATTTCGTCAAATAAAAACTGACTAAAATGTTAGTGAGGGATCTAGTGGAGAAGAGATCCAGTAAAAGACAAGTCATTTTATGTTTGGTTGCACTCGGGTGTTGCGGTCTGAAAATAGCAGATCTACAAGCTCACAACGCGTTGCGATGCATTGTGAGCTTGTAGATCGTCTATTTTCATCATGCAACCAAGTGTAAAATCAGCCATTACGACGCCATCAAGGCACCGCCAATACACATTTTTGTCGAGAAAATAAACTATAGATTTAGTCGACTAAAACTAGAAGAAAACTAAGACATTTCAGATGACTAAAATATGACTAAAACAACATGGGAATTTTATTCAAAAGACTAAGACTAAGACTAAATCTATATTTGCTGTCAAAATGAACACTGACATCAGATTAGAAGGCTTATAAAGCGCTACCAGACGAGCTTATATAAGTGAGTTGCTGTGTTTTTAGCGGTGGATGTAAGCGGTCCAGTGCAGACCCAGTTCTCCATCTTGGCTGTGAACACAAGTGATGTGTTTCAAGCCACGTTCTGTCGGCGGTGCCATGGGCGCAGATACATCCAGATGTGGAGATGTTTGTTACCAGACGGCGACTCATCAGATTCCTGCAGCTGTTCTTTATTAAGTTTCCCTGAAAAGAGCTTGAAGTGAGAGCTCCCTAGGAGGGTCTTTGGTGCTCTTAGACAGGAGGGATAGTCTCCTGTCTAAGAGCGGTGGTCCTAGCTGACATTGTCATGTCAGGACCCCCAAATGGATATGAATTTGGCCACAGACCCCCCATCTGAAAAGATGTGGTGCCAGGGGCCCCCATAAGAGATTATGTCCAATATTTCAACAAAAAAAAAATATATATATAGTGGAAAATTGTGTTAAAGTAGTTGAACAGATTTTAATGCTACGGTTTATCAACACATTTTGCTGGGGACCCTCTGGAACCCCCTCAGGGACCCCTGGGAGCTACCGGACCCCACTTTGAGAACCACTGGTCTAAAGCATTGGTTCTCAAAGTGGTCAAGGGGTCAAGGGGTCCTTGAGGGGCTTCCAGGGGGTCCCCAGACAAATGATGGATAGTTAGGAACCATATGGACTCTTTTGTGGCTGTAACTCTGAGAGTGTACAAACGGGTCCATTTGGTTCCATTAGTACACTCTCAGAGTTATGGTGGTCCGTGGTCTAGTGCAGGGGTTCTCAAAGTGGGGTCCAGGGACCCCCATGGCCCCCCATGGCCCTATACATCAGCTAATTATTTATTAATTTTTAACATACAGGGTCCTTGGCACAAACTCTTTTCATATAGGGGTCCGCGGCCAAATACACATGAATTCAGGGGTCCTTGACATGAAAAGGTGTGAGAACCACTAAAGCATCTAACAAGGCATTAGACAGCTTTGGGTGGGGGGGGGGGGGGTCTTTGCTAGGTGTGTCTCAGCAGCACATATAGGACCCCAGACACACATGGCCTCATCCCAATCCGCAATGTTAAATTCCAAAATGGCCGCCGTGTGAATACGGACTATAGGACCCCAGTTAGACAGCTTGGGGGGGGAGTGGGGGTCTTTGCTAGGTGTGTCTCAGCAGCACATATAGGACCCCAGACACACATGGCCTCATCCCTGCCAGATGCAGCAATAAATAACAACAAACTGAGGCGGGGGGGCAGGGGGTCTGAAGAACCATGACACGCCGTGCATCATTCATGACATAAAGCACATTGTTAGCATGTTGAACTAATGACATAAAGCACATTGTTAGCACGTTGAACTAATGACATAAAGCACATTGTTAGCATGTTGAACTAATGACATAAAGCACATTGTTAGAATGTTGAACTAATGACATAAAGCACATTGTTAGCATGTTGAACTAATGACATAAAGCACACTGTTAGCATGTTGAACTAATGACATAAAGCACATTGTTAGAATGTTGAACTAATGACATAAAGCACATTGTTAGCACGTTGAACTAATGACATAAAGCACATTGTTAGCATGTTGAACTAATGACATAAAGCACATTGTTAGCATGTTGAACTAATGACATAAAGCACATTGTTAGCATGTTGAACTAATGACATAAAGCACATTGTTAGCATGTTGAACTAATGACATAAAGCACATTGTTAGCATGTTGAACTAATGACATAAAGCACATTGTTAGCATGTTGAACTAATGACATAAAGCACATTGCTAGCATGTTGAACTAATGACATAAAGCACATTGTTAGCATGTTGAACTAATGACAAAGCACATTGTTAGCATGTTGAACTAATGACATAAAGCACATTGTTAGCATGTTGAACTAATGACATAAAGCACATTGTTAGCATGTTGAACTAATGACATAAAGCACATTGTTAGCATGTTGAACTAATGACATAAAGCACATTGTTAGCATGTTGAACTAATGACATAAAGCACATTGTTAGCATGTTGAACTAATGACATAAAGCACATTGTTAGCATGTTGAACTAATGACATAAAGCACATTGTTAGCATGTTGAACTAATGACATAAAGCACATTGTTAGCATGTTGAACTAATGACATAAAGCACATTGCTAGCATGTTGAACTAATGACATAAAGCACATTGTTAGCATGTTGAACTAATGACAAAGCACATTGTTAGCATGTTGAACTAATGACATAAAGCACATTGTTAGCATGTTGAACTAATGACATAAAGCACATTGTTAGCATGTTGAACTAATGACAAAGCACATTGTTAGCATGTTGAACTAATGACATAAAGCACATTGTTAGCATGTTGAACTAATGACATAAAGCACATTGTTAGCATGTTGAACTAATGACATAAAGCACATTGTTAGCATGTTGAACTAATGACATAAAGCACATTGTTAGCATGTTGAACTAATGACATAAAGCACATTGTTAGCATGTTGAACTAATGACATAAAGCACATTGTTAGCATGTTGAACTAACAAACCAAAGCTGCAGGGCCACAAAAAACTCATGTTCAGTTTGCACGATTATGAGAAGAAGTTCATTCAGGTTGATGAGCTCACTTCATATTAAACCCAAACTGAAAGATGAAAGCAATTCCAACCCTTCCTTTACACACACACACACACACACACACACACACACACACACACAGTGCCAACCTGGTCTTATGCATCATGTCTTCAGTCATATAAAGGTCAGTTCAGCACAGCTGAGGTGTGTGTCACTGTCCAGCTGACGCTCGTTGACACTCGTTAATGTCAGTGCCATCTATTAGAGAGTTACGCCAACTCCGTTCACTTCTTCGGGCCTTCTTCTTCTACATACACATACATTGGCGAATAGTGACAAATCCCTGAACCGGAAGTACATGGAATGCATTGAAGTGGACGGCTCCTTGTCACTATTTCCAGCTACATGAACCACGTGACCGACGCTGTTTCTGACCCCTCATTGGCGCAACTCTCTAATAGAAGGCTCTGGTTAATGTTACTTGTTGCATCAAAGCAATTATGTTGTGTTTCTGCATCAAATAGAACTACACCTAATCTAAGATCCCATCAAAGCCAAGAATGTTTACAGGACCCTCTCTGGTATTATATATTTTTTTGTTTGAGCTGTAGGAAATAACTAGGCTACACTTGGTTGTTAAAGTCAAGATGAAAACAATATAATAATTTGGATTAAACCGATTGGGAATATTTTTTAAATCTATTTTTAATTGAATCGTGACCCCAAGAATCGGAATCGAATCGTGAGACGATTCACAGCCCTAGTCTTATGTCATGGTGGCATGTTATTACTGTCACACATAAAGACAAAATGCTGCTGTCCCTCAGACAGTTAAAGCCACGTTTATTTGTTGTCTTATTCGGCTCTGCAGTAACGCTTGGTTTACTTTCAATTTATTGTGTGGATTTTGAACTGTTTTGTAAATTATTACATTGTGTTGTTTTATTGTTTTGACCTTTTATTGACTGTTGATTTCTTTTATCCTCTTTCCCCTCTCCCTCAAGAGGCCTTGCCTTTTTGGCCAGGCCAGTTGTAAATAAGAATTTGTTCTTGACCTGTTTAGCCTGGTTATATAAAAGGTTAACATAATTATTTATTTTCTTACCCCAATGTTTTTTTAAAGCCATTTCACAGCCAGAGGCTATGGCTATTTGGGGGTCCCTGTCATGGAAAGGTTCGGGAACCCCTGACCACTCCACTTAAATCACATATAATAGGGTCCTACTGATTACTGAAGCATGTGCATTTCCTCTGTCTTGAGCCTTACGTTTTGGTGGAAAATGTGTAATATGATCTTGGGAGTCATTCTAGAGTATGGAAGTTCTTTTTTTTCCATGATTGTTTTGTGAAATATCGAGACAAGTACAAATGCCTCTGGCTTATGGAAGGTCTCAGGGTAGCAACAAATAAGCACGGCTGCAGCTCACTACCATACGCTCCGTCAAGCTTCCAAGAAAACGCTGGAAACGTCCGATCTCGACAGAGATGCTCTCAAATGTCTGAGCTTTGCAGAGTCCCCCACAATTAATAATAAGCAGCAGCGTTCATATATTATTCCGTTTGCTTTCACCAAACACCAGAAGAAAGGAGAGATGGATAGGGAAAAGGGAGGCCCGTCTTGTGAGATGCTTTGAAAGCGAGTATCAGGCACAAGTCTGGAAAAGTAATTAAAGAGTTTCTGCTTCTTCGACATGAATGTTGAATTTTGACTTCTTATGGAAAAAGGCCTGTGTCCAAAAATACAGATCTGTGAGTCAAGCACGAATTCTGTCCTACCCTGGAGTGGAAGGTGAAAAGTGATATCGCTTTACACCGCTGTTTTCCTGCCATCTTCCATCCTCCAGCCCAATTTAGTAAGAGTCAGAACATCTTGCCCTTTGATGCCTTCCTTTATATTATATATTAGTAAGAGTCAGAACACCTTGCCCTTTGATGCCTTCCTTTATATTATATATTAGTAAGAGTCAGAACATCTTGCCCTTTGATGCCTTCCTTTATATTATATATTAGTAAGAGTCAGAACACCTTGCCCTTTGATGCCTTCCTTTATATTATATATTAGTAAGAGTCAGAACATCTTGCCCTTTGATGCCTTCCTTTATATTATATATTAGTAAGAGTCAGAACACCTTGCCCTTTGATGCCTTCCTTTATATTATATATTAGTAAGAGTCAGAACACCTTGCCCTTTGATGCCTTCCTTTATATTATATATTAGTAAGAGTCAGAACACCTTGCCCTTTGATGCCTTCCTTTATATTATATATTAGTAAGAGTCAGAACACCTTGCCCTTTGATGCCTTCCTTTATATTATATATTAGTAAGAGTCAGAACACCTTGCCCTTTGATGCCTTCCTTTATATTATATATTAGTAAGAGTCAGAACACCTTGCCCTTTGATGCCTTCCTTTATATTATATATTAGTAAGAGTCAGAACATCTTGCCCTTTGATGCCTTCCGGAGAAACAATCATTGTAAATGAACGTGTCGAGCTGAACAGACACAAACAGGACTGTGATAGTCAGCATCTGATCCAGGACTCTAACAGACACAAACAGGACTGTGATAGTCAGCATCTGATCCAGGACTCTAACAGACACAAACAGGACTCTAACAGACACAAACAGGTCTCTAACAGGACTCTAACAGACACAAACAGGACTCTAACAGACACAAACAGGACTGTGATAGTCAGCGTCTGATCCAGGACTCTAACAGACACAAACAGGACTCTAACAGACACAAACAGGACTCTAACAGACACAAACAGGACTCTAACAGACACAAACAGGACTCTAACAGACACAAACAGGACGGTGAGAGTCAGCGTCTGATCCAGGACTCATCTGGCAAAATGATTTGTCTGACAAATATGTTTGGCACAACGGTGAGACATATAATGTAAATCAAAAGCGTGGAAGGGAAATGTTTTACGTTGACCTACAATACAGATTTACAATCAGAAAAAGGGGGTTTTGAGGCAATTAGTTTTGTATTAGTATAACAGTACCAAAGGCCCTGAACAGCTAAGGTCACATTCTCTCTCACTCCACAGTCATCACATTGTTATGCTAAGATGTGTTAACAGGCTAATTTACGAAGGAGCACTTTCTGTGAAAACACAACCCTCTCATCAATGTGAACTCTTTTTATACTCCTAACCCTTTCTTCTTCCACCACTTAAACCACTTTGTTGACCAGAGTCTCCCAAGGCTCACTACTAGGTCAGCTCCTTCTCCTTTTCCCTCCAAAACAAATATCTTTGCAGAAAATAGATGAAAATGGATCATGTACATCCTCCTGTCCGCAAGAGAGCATATAAATTGCTGGATAAGTGACAGATAAGTAGCCTTGTGGCCCCTAGGAGCCTATCTCATGTTTCTATAGAGGCAGCTTGGTGTACTTTACAAGCAGTGGTAGAAAAAGTACTCAAAGTTTTTACTTAAGTAAAAGTATCAATTCTGCAATGTAGAAATACTCTGTTAAGTAAAAGTCTGGAATTATAAATTTAAGTAAAAGTACAAAAGTATTGATATAAAATGTGATATGATATATTAAATGTACTTAAAGCACCAAAAGTAAAAGTACTCATTATACAGAATGTCCCATTTAAAGTTTTCAAATGTATAAAAATCTTTTGAAAATAGCAGATCTACAAGCTCACAATGCGTCGCATCGCGCCGCATTGTGAGCTTGTAGATCGGCTATTTTGAAATGGACAAAATGTATATGGGGCTGAAGTGGTTAAGGTATGTTTTGTAAAAATAATCAAAATCTACAAAGTAACTAGTTTTAAAAAAATAGTGGAGTGAAAGTACAATATTTGGATCCGAGATGTAGTGGAGTAGAAGCAAAAGTGCAGAAAATTGGAAATATTCCAGTAAAGTAAAAATACCTCAAAATTGTACTTAAGTACATGTACTTAGTTACTTTACACCGCTGCATACAAGTACACCCCTTGGACATGATGCTACAGCAGTATGTCACAGGAGGGACTTGAAGGAAGGCATTGGGCGTCATTTTTAGTCTTTGTTATGACTTGGCTGGGGATTGAACCCTGACCTCTCTGGCTCAGGGCAGACTGAGCTGGTACAGTTTAACACATGACAGGCTTGACCACAAAAAGCTCTCATTGTTCGTTGTGTGTACGTGTGTGTGTGTGTGTGTGTGTGTGTGTGTGTGTGTGTGTGTGTCACTCTGTCTACAATGACTCAACACTGTATCATCCTCAAATCACAATGCTGCCAGGCAATGAAACTTCTATAATAGAACTCCAACTCAACATGGAACATAATGGCTGTGGACTGAGCGTAACTAAGCTCTTCTATATTTATACTCTATGTTGTTACATTACATTACATTACATTACATTACAATGTAATGTAACTAAGCACTTCTATAGTTATACTCTAAGTTGTTACATTACATTACATTATAATGTAATGTAACTAAGCACTTCTATATTTATACTCTATGTTGTTAGACTCTAGAGTTCATTAAATTCTTATATAATGTTTTTTCATACTTTTTTTGGGGGCTTTTTATGCCTTTTTATGCCTTTATATTTATCAGCAGGCTGACAGGAAATGGGGAGAGAGAGATGGGGAGTGACATGCAGTAAAGTCCGTCGGGATCGGGACTCGAACTCGTGACCCGCTACACTGGGCCGCTTGCAAAATTGTTGCATAGGTTTAATAAATAAGTAAATTGTATTGGACCTTTTACTTACGAAAGGTGGAGCGTTACCAAAATAATGCATACAGGTCCAGAGATGCAGCAAGATGTGCCATTAATTATTATTCTATTAATAATACTTACACCACTAGACTGCCTACAGTATAACACTAAGGTTTAAGTTGTTATTATTCTATTAATAATACTTACACCACTAGACTGCCTACAGTATAACACTAAGGTTTAAGTTGCTGAAGATACAGATGTCATAAGTCATAAGTCTGACTTTTAGATGGATGCCAGCTCATAAATTATTTGAACCGAACGTGCCTTGCATTTTATTTTCTATAAAAACTAATTCTATAAAAGAGATGAAAGGCAAATACAGTGTGTGTATAGATAGAGGGTTCTGTGCTCTTTGCATGGCTTCATTTAGGGTTGTCTAGTGAAAAGGTTGTCTAGTGAAAAGGTTGTCTAGTGAAAAGGTGTGCTTGACGGGGTCTGTTTGTTTCCTATTGTGCCTGATAGACGTGATTTACAGGAAATTATGTATGTGTTTCTACTGTACATTACACCACTATGTATGTGTTTCTACTGTACATTACACCAGGCATTAGGCAGGCCAAAGACCCCGATTTTGATATGACTTTCATCTATGGGACCCCAACACTGTACAATCCTCAGTGCTAATGTAACTCTGACACTCTCAGAGTTACACAAAAGGGGGCATGCTCCCTTTCGTGCCCATATATGGAGCCGACAACACATTGAGGTTAGACAACACACTCCTGTCTAACCTCAATGTGTTGTCGGTGTTGTATTTGGAAGTAGCTACATTGGGAACTCTTTATTTATTTGTAGCCGAGTCAGTCATATGAGCGTGATGTCGTGGTCTGCCTGCCGGCCGGCCCTCCCATTAGCCAATTTTAATATAAGGAAGGATAGGTATGTCAGACTTATTACAATATACTTCAGTGAAACTGGATAACATAGTTCACAAAAGCGGCTTTGGTTGTGACATTGAGAAACTAGACCACTAGGGAGTATTCCCCCGTTAGGGATAGGGTTGTAGTCGAGACCACCTAAAGCGAGTCCAAGTCAAGACCAAGTCCGAGGGGGGGCGAGTCCGAGTCAAGACCGAGTCCGAGAGGCCAGGGAGGGGGTCGAGTCCGAGTCAAGACCGAGACCGACGGGGGCCAAGACCGAGTCGAGGCCGAGACCGACCGGAGGCGAGACCGAGTCGAGACCGAGACCAGATTTTTTTTTCTTTTTCTTATTTGATAGAAAATGTTCAAATCAGCCTCATGGTGGCGCTATGACAGGCCACAGGAAACTTTGCACACTCCCTAGAGGCCAAGGAAAAATCCTTGCCCTGCATTTTTCACATCTGCCTGTTGCGCCACCAGGAGGCTGACTTTTGTAAAACAAATTTGTTGCTATTACTCCTTCAGATTCTGTCCAAAAATCACGCAAATCAGTACACAGTATCTCTATAGTCATGTGATCAAGACGGGTGTGTCCGATATTTCATATTGCATCCTAATTTGCTAACATTAGCTTCCAAAGTTTGCAGGTTAGGTCAGTTTGGAACAAAATGCCTCAAATCATGAACGCAGCGTGCGATTTCCGTGAAATTTTCCACACACATTCCCACTAGAGTGGAAGAAATGCCGCCCTTTTCACATTGGCCTGTTATAGTGCCACCAGGAAGCCACAATAACCTACCTGACCTGGCGGAGACCTGTGCTCCGAGGAGCACTTTTTCTAGTTTTGTTTTGTTTTTATTTTGACATTTAAAAAATTCTTTGCATCTTTTAATGAATGGCAGAGCAATTAGCTATTTAGTTATTTTTACTGAATTAATTACATCTCAATGGTAAACCTAGACCAAACAACAATGACCAAATTGACCAATGAGCCATTATCATCATTACACATTAATGTTCCTTACAGACAAAACAATGAAAACTACTCCCCTTTAATGACAAGGAGCCATCATTACATAGCACATCGATATGTGCTACTTTTATGACTGAATTACATGTGAATGGTAAAGTTATTGACCAATCAATGACTAAGTCTCACACCCCAGCAATGAATCAGTGTTTCAAACACTGGTGAGACATTCGATTTAAACTCACTGTCATTCAATATGCGTTTGCATCTTCAGTTTTAAAATATGTAAACGTCATAATAACAGGCTACAGTAGTTATATATATATTTAAAAAAAAAACAGATCTACAAGCTCACAATGCGTCCCATGACGCATCCCAGGCCTGGAATTTCATCATTTTAGGCCAGGGGCAAGGCCACTTGGCCTTTTGTCATTTTTTAGGGCACAAAGGCCAAATGCCAGGGCATTTCTTTTAAAGTCCACGGACATAATGAATTTAATTTGAAGGTTAAGGATGATTTTTATTTTAATATAGTACAAGAATAGTATAACTATCTGTGTAATATAACCTATATTGGCAAATGACCAATATTTGTACTAAGTTATATTGGTCTCAATATTTGTCACAGCCCTGGACTTCACTGACTGAAGTAGGGGTCATATGAATCACATTAGATTCACAGATTGTATGTATTTTCCCCACAAATTATTTTCATTCAAATTAAATGTGATTGAACTTGCACTAACAATGACTTTAGTTGATTTTGCACTATTTAAAATATAATATTTCTTAATTATTAATAATTGAAGCTTGTAGATTGGCTATTTTCACCAGTTTTTAAATAATGATAAAGAAAAAGGAACATACAAGGTTTCCACCCAACAGCGACGGTTCTGTATCAGTACATGAGTCAGTTTTAGCATACGTCATTCTAATTGGCTACGATGACTGCCTATGAATTTCATGGCCTGGGTAGGTAAACCTGGCCTCGCGGAGATATGCCCTGTTGCGCACAGCAGAACAACAGGTGAAGGCAATGAACTTAAACGAGGACTGTACTGCACAGCAAAAATGGCTCAAACTATGTCAAACTGTCACATAGCTGAAATAAACTTTCCATTTAGATCATTGTTGACAAACAAACAGAACATGGATGTTGTTTGCAAAAGGATTATTTATTTCTTGTCCATTTGTTTGTGAGGTGAGATCACAGCTTCTCTCTACTTTTGTGTGATATTGATAGCCTATAACTTTGAATTTGTTTGCAGTTCATTTCTATTGCTTACTGGATATTAAGACTCTAATAATTTTGGGATTTCACTGTATTTTGTCAAATGTATTAATCTATATTTTTCTGTTGATCAAGCGTCGGGTTTTGTGATTAGATGCGCACACGCAGCCACTGGCAATCAATAATGTGCGCAAGGAAACCTTACTGAAAGCCGTCTCTAATCATCTTTAGAGAATCTCGTTTATTAAAACAACCACAGGCTACACAGTGAACACACAATAAATAAATAAATAAACACCTGGAAAGCTTGCGCTGTTAGTGGAAAAATTTAAAAATAATATAAACTAGAGGGACATGGCAGAGTGTGTTCTGCTGCTGCTGCGCTGTCAACCATGAGATGATGCGCTCCAAGACAGCTGTCCATAAGCGCCAGACAGCTCTCTTAATGTTAATGTGAATAGGCTCCTCATAATATGGGTATAATAAAATTATTTCATTGCATTGTAGTGACTTGGTCTTGGACTCGAGTGGACTCGGTGGGGGCAGGGTCCCGAGTCTCTTAGTCCGAGTCCGAGTCAAGACCGAGTGAAATTATGGGCGAGACCGAGACAAGACCGAGTAAATCAAAAAGCGGTCTCGAGACCGAGACCGGTCTCGAGTACTACAACCCTAGTTAGGGATAAGTGTCATGCACAGTGTGTGTAATGTAATGTAATATAATGTAATGTTACAGTCACCCTAACCGGATTGTCTACTGTCTGTCTGTGTTGCTTATATCCCATTTGAACATTTTGTGAGGGAGGCAATTATTTTGTTAACATTTTGTCAAGATGTGTACATTTTTAAGGTTCAAGTGGTTAAAATAAAAACCATTCAACCTTGAATAGCTCCAAGAAATTAAGGTGTTCCTCGTTTTACTGGGGACCCCCTGGAATCCCCTAAACGACCCCTGATGGGTCCCCCGAACCCCACTTTGAGCAGCAGTGACTTACACAGTTGTCTTCAGAGCCTGAGGCGATGAAGCGTCCACATGGTGAGATGGCTGAGGAGCAGGGATAGCAGCGGTTCACGTGGCTCTCATAACGACGCACACACCTGATAAAAGGACACACACACACACACACATCTGATAAAAGGACACACACACACACAAAAAAAAGTGACCGACTAAATAATGCTTGTGGATAAATGAAGTAAATATATGTGATTCACAGAACAACAGGATAATTGTTTGGTGACATCATGTATCATTTGGATGATGTTGTTTCCCTGTGAAGCATCATGACTCAATAATACAACAGGCCGGCAGATGTTTGCAACCGACTCAAAAAGTCCAACTATTAATATGTTCAAGAAGGGGAAGCCTGGACATATTAACCACTTAATAACCCCTTCAATCCAGGACACTTTCTGTGTCATTATATATATATATATATATATATATATATATATATATATATATATATATATATATATATATATATATATATATATATATATATATATATATATAAAAACCGTTTGAACCACTGATTTGGAGTAGGTTTTCTCCACCAGTGCCCGAGGAGCATCTGATCTGATCCACCGCGGGGGGGGGGGGGGGGGGGAGACAGGAAGCTGAGCATGACTCAAGCAAAACACAGGGAGAAAAAATAAAAGACTGTTGTAGGTGAGGAGCGAGCGGAGCGCCCCCTACTGTGACGGCTATGCTCATTCATACTGGGCTGCAGCAGCAGTGTGTAATGGCTTTACCAGGCTGTCAGCACAGGCCCGTCCAGCTACAGTATACACACACACACACACACACACACACATCCTGGTGAGAGCATGTCTTTTGGCTTTCTCCTGCTAATCTCATTTAAGACGGACAGAAAGTAGGTCATATTGAATGGTGGGTGACCATAAAGAGGAATCTAACGTACGCACCAGTGAGTTGCATTGCATACTGGATGGAAATCTCTCGCACTGACCCGTGAATTTGAGCAACACTTCCCACTGACTCTGCTCTAAACATATTAAATACATCTAAAGGTTTTGTAGGCAAAACTTATTTGCAAATATAGGTCAACGTGTTTTGCTGCTACCGAGGCGGACATGTTCAACCCTATGCATTAAAGGTTTAAAGAGATAGTTCACCCAAAAAAATAGTTTTTTTCTATGGATTAGTCACCCCATGGAGACTTGAATTCATGGATATTATTTAGTTTTTGTCTCATTCTAAACCAATAATTTGATGACCAGCGGACCGGTAGGCAGTGGGTCCGGTAGGAGACCCAAAGGAGACTCTTTGTGTCTCCTACGGAACCGCTGCCGGTCATCAAATTATTGTCTTAGGAATGAGACAAAAACTAAAATATCCATGAATTCAAGTCTCCATGGGCTGACTAATAGATAGATTAAAAAAACTAACCCTTTAAGCACAGTCAACACTCCAAACCAACCCAACTAGTTGCAACTTGCAACCATTTGCAAGAAATTGCAGGTCTGTGCAATTTTGGGTATAATTGCAAGTGGTTGCTTTATGAATCATTGGTGTGGACCGGGCATCAAACCTCCATAATGAGGACCGGGCATCAAACCTCCGTACTTAGTAAACTAATACTTTAGTTGACTGGGGTCGGCTACGTACTTGCGTCTTTTTTCCCCTGTACACCAAATCTCTTTCCCGTAAATAACCGATCTACAAGCTCACAAGGCGTCGGCCAAGCATCACAGCACCTTGTGAGCTTGTAGAATATGGGTGCTAGGGGTTCAACTGGTTCAAATCTAAATGATAAACATTTAGCCTCAAACTGATATGAGTTTATTTTACAACCTCTGATTGAACAGGAATCAGATCTTTAAAGGCTGATAACGTATGAGAGAGAGAGAGAGAGAGAGAGAGAGAGAGAGAGAGAGAGAGAGAGGAGGAGGATGAGGCCGAGCCACATTCCCAGTGTTGTGTGAGTGTGAGTGATGACTAACCAGCATTCTCGTTGCCGTCAGAGAGAAACCTTGTATCTCTGTATTTCAACTCATAAGGTCCTTACACACCGGGGCGATTTTTTCGTGCGAATAATACGCTTTTTTTTAAAACCTTATAAAGTCAATGCAAGCGTACATGGCGCGAAAAATCGGAAAAGCGAAGCGAAAAAGCGTCTTAATTATTCGGAACGAGTCCGAATTTTGCGTATATTCGCACATTCGCCGGTGTGTAACCGCCTTTATACTGTATATATGTTTTTATATATTTATTGATAGTTGTTAAGTGGAGAGGGACAGGAAACAGGGAGAGAGAGAGATGGGAGGGACATGCGTTAAAGATCATCGATAACGGGGCTCAAACCCGCGATGCACGGTCAGGCTACATTGGAGCCCAGGTGCCCGGACCGCTAGGCCAGCTAGCCGTCTGGGCCATCTCTTTATATTTTGTTGTAAATTCATGCTCTACTTCATCATGCAGGAGGCGTTGTGAGCTCTTTATTGGCTAGAGACGACATATGAGGTTTTCACCTGACAGCCAACCTGATGAATAACACAGACTGACTGCAGAGGAAGGTCCAATCCTCTAGGGTTGGAAGCTCTAAAACTGTGTGAATCCACCAGAGTCTTCAGAGTCTTCAGAGTCAGTCATCAAGATAATCAGCAGGGCTAATGGTGCTCATTAAATGCATATAGAAACCTCTTATCTCCATATTCTAACTTCTTGTGTTTTTTGTTAAATGCTCTATACAGCGTCACACAGTAGCATGTATGCACCAAATAACGTCGTTCCAAAATGTCACGCTTTTATGTCAACACCGGAGAATCGGAGTTTGGCCTATGGGAGCCGTCGCCATGGTTATAGCGCCCCAAGCTATGGGATGAATGATCAAACTGCAAACTGCGCATGGCCGCTGTTACACAGAGAGCGCTTTAAATGAAAGGACTTTCATTTTGTGTGTTTGCTACGGGTCGCACGCGCGTGTGTGTGTGTGTTGGAACCGTTTATAAGCGGGTGTGTGTGTGTATGTGTTGGAACTGTTTATAAGCGGGTGTGTGTGTGTTTGCTGTGGCTCCACGATGCGGCGACGATGTGTTGGAAGTGTTGCAGGTACTGTACTAAGTACAAAGTCACTTTCCATCCCTGATATCCTGTCTGTGCACAACGCATAACCCACACTGCACATGCTTTGGGTGCTCATATCCCCAGACGGGTATGGTCTAGTATGTTTGAATATGAAGTTTTGGACATATGAGGTTTCCATCCGACAGAGACGATATTAACGTCTAAAGCAACACCTTAGCTCTGTACATTAAACCTCTCGTGTTATTAAGAATATCAACGGCATATAAACAGCTTAAATATTTCCGCCATTGTTTTTCTGTTCTTTGAATAACAATATCAAATGAGTTTTCCCAACAAAATTCTAAAGTATCTTCATGTTTCTTGCATCCTCCCTGAATTAAATGGGCTTTCACCTCATTATGATTGCCTTTTAAAAGACATTGGCCGACCGATACGATTGATCCTTTAACCACTGAACCGTATAAGGCATAAGATACAAGTATGAATTTATTGCACGATGGAAAATCCACCAAATTTGATGGAAATATATCACTGAGTTAAAGAGAAACAGACCACCATGTGTTCTCCGTCAATCTAGAAGCAGGAATCTGGTGTCTAGCACAGTAGTTCATAAACTGCTTTAGCTCGAGACCCAAACAACAAATGTTATGTCTCCCCCCGGGACCCAAACTAGTGAAAATAGCTCACCGGATGAAATGTAACTACTTCACCCATTGACAACTTTTCACATGGTGACCAAACCATGTACATATAAGTCATGATGGGGGTTATATATAAATATATAAGTCATGATGGGGGTTTCCCAATTGGGATTGGATATACTGTCGGTTTCTTTTCAGGCTAATTTAAAAGACATCAAGGGAATATTATATGGTCTCTGTCGGGTGGAATCCTCATAATTTCCAAAGCTGTTAGTTTTCAGGATTAAAATAGCAAAAGTAGCAAATCGACAAGCTCGAAACACGGCGCGAGCTTGTAGATCTGTTACTTTTGATGCTCTCATGTGATCGACGGCGCTATAGTATGATCAAGTTAATTTACGAAACAAGCACAGAAAGTTAGAATATGGAGATAAGAGGTTTCTGCGTGGCAGCAACGTTATGGTAAATGATGCATTTATATAGCTTATAAAGCACTTTACAGTGTGTATTACATTCACCCATTCATTTATATAGCTTATAAAGCACTTTACAGTGTGTATTACATTCACCCATTCATTTATATAGCTTATAAAGCACTTTACAGTGTGTATTACATTCACCCATTCATTTATATAGCTTATAAAGCACTTTACAGTGTGTATTACATTCGCACACAGATGGCAGAGGAAACCATGCAAGCAGTTGAGGAGTCCATGTATTGATCAGGACTTTTCGACACTTAACCCACAAGGAGCTGGGGATCGAGCTGGGGATCGAACAGAGAACCTTCCGATTCCCAAGCAGCTTCTACACCTCTGAGCCACTGCCGGCCCTGAGCATACATTACACATACTGTATATATTATGTATATATTATACTGTATATATTATGCTTTTCGCCTCATTGCGCTTCATCAGGCACGATGTGGTGAAACGCATTGGTGCAATAAAGCCACATGAAGCGTTGAAGCAAGTCCATTGTGTGTGTGTGTGTGTTTTTGTCACTAGTGTGCGCCTGTGCGGTCCCTTCCTAAGTGGAACTTCGTCTCTGTTGGGTGGAAAAGCTGCATTGTAAGGTCCTAACTGTAATATTTCGCTTTCACTTCAAAAAAGCTTGCAACTCGCCAGCTCACAGATTGGTAGTTTTTTGTGACACAGTAGTATGACGAAGTAGAACATTAATTTAAAAAAAACATGAAAAGTTTAAATATGGAGGTATATCGGGTATAAATATATATCACACATCGTCACTCCCATGTCCTAACATGATGACGAGTTGGAAGAAATCTACTTAAAGGCTCCTCTGTTGCGTCACTTTTCAACGTTCCCGGTAATCCTGTGTCACGTGGCTGGCAATGGTTTACAAGCTGTATGAGCTTGTAGATCTGCTATTTTTGAAAAAATCTTTAAATATATATATATTTTTTAAAGCCAAAATGTTTAACTCAAATCTTGTGGGGGGTCCATGGAACAAAATATTTTGAGATGGAGGATAGCAGATATACAAGCTCAAAGCTGAGCTTGTATATCTGCTATTTTTGAATAGCCAATGAAATGTAAAATGACAGAGATGCATTGCCGGTCTTAATGGGCAAGGCTGACGCACCAGTAAAACATCTAAAACAAGGCAGTAGCGCGGTCGGTCTCAAGTGGACTTGAGGTCCGCGGGGCGCCCCGCCCCCTGTATGTGTGTGTTTGTGTAAGTGTCTATAAACTCAAATGCCTGTTCTAATTGTCTAATAGAAGCATTGCTTCATTAACAGTGGGGATAACCACACAAACTGAATGAACACAAACCATAGTTGTTGCTTTTGTCTTTTTTTTACTAGACAGCCATTTATCACAACGTTTATCGACCGGCACAATACAGCCTAATGAATTAAGTCCTTTAATGATGTTCCCCAGACTGAAAAACAATCGTTAATTTCCTTTTTGTCTTGCGAAGGAAAAAATAAAAGCCGTAACGACCCAGCCGTAATGAAAAGGTCAAAGTAAATATGAGTGGCATTTAAATGGGCCTCCTCCTGAGAGAGAATGTTTGTCTCACAGCTAGAGGCGGAAAGTAACTAAGTACAAATACTGAGGTACTTTTACTTAACTTGAATATGCCAATTCTTCAGTACTTTATACTTATACTCCACTACATCTTAGAGGCAATTAATATTTAACGCTAAGCTTTAGTGACTAGTTACTTTGAAGAAGTTGATTATCATTACAAAACATACATTAACCACTGATTGACCACTGATTGACCACTCTACTTCATACTGTGTCTATTTTAGACATTTGGAATCGGCTAAATGTGAAAATATTCAGTACTTTTACCTCTGTACTCGAAATATATTTTGATGGCAATACTTTTTTACTTTAGCCAAATAGTGAAAGTATTTTGTGAAAGTATTTTGTGAAAGGCCATTTACAGTACGTTGTAACAGAACATTTCTACATTGTGGTATAGCTACTTCTACTTAACCCATTAAGATCAGGAACGTGTCTGTGGAACCACTTTAACCATTATTTTATACTTTGGCTATTCAAAAGTAGCAGATCTACAAGCTCATGAGCTTGTAGATCTGCTATTTTTGAATAGCCAAAGTATAAGATAGTGGATAAAGTGGTTAAAATCTAAAATGACAGATACTTTCAGTCTTAAAGTAAAAATACTAAACAAATGGCAGTACTTCTTCCTCCAGTATTTAATACTGCTCACAGCCTCCTGCGTGATTTTATGTTCCTCTCCTGCCTGCCAGGCACATTTCTAAACACTTAGAAGTTGGAGCGAGGGAAAGGTATACGTACTCTCACTTCTCTCCAGGTTGGGCCTGCTCCTCATTAAGAATAACAAGATTACAAAGGCTTACAACGGGGGGATAAACAAAATTATTTTTAAATACCCTCATATTTCCTGGATGTTTGTGTGATAGCTCAAGCAGAAACAACTCGTCCTCCCGCGGCGCTGCGTTCCAACGTGTCATCAAACCAAACCTTAAGTTCTCTGGACATTTGCTTTTGTTTTTGTAAACTATAAACGGTAATAGCTAAATTTACACGGAAAGGATTACTTCATCGCTTTATGTGTAGTATATAATAATAAATAAGTAGACCCAGAAACTAGGTGCATAGTTTGGATCAAAATTAACCCCACTGTTAAGAATTAACTTTATTAAAACCCCTACATTACCAGCGTAGCCTAGCACTCCTTTCTAGCCTGCTTGTGCTAGCTGGATCAGAGATGATAATAAAGAGATACAACACCAGTAGACCTTTAGACCTATAGTTTAGACGTTTAGACCTTTAGTTTAGACCTTTAGACCTTTAGTTTAGATCTTTAGACCAGTGTTTCTCAAAAATGAATCATGTCAAGGACCCCCAAAATCGACACTTATTAGCCCATGGACCCCCATTTGAAAAGATATGCCAGGGACCCCCATAAGAGAAGATTTTTTACGGTTCTGCAGTGATTCTCAGCCATTCTAATTTCAAGGACCCCCAGTTTGACATGCATTAGGCTACGGACCCCCATTTAATGGCATTTCTATCTCTGGGACCCCAATTTATATTGGAAAATCAATGTTAACCCTAACGGGTCCATTTTGGTTCCATTTGTACACTCTCAGAGTTACAGTCCCATAAGGGTCCATTTGGTTCCTAACTATCCATCATTTAGCTGGGGACCCCCTGGAACTCCCTCAAGGACCCCACTTTGAGAAAGCCACTGCTTTAGACACCCTTCTGTTCTACATCAGTGGTTTGTAAACCTTTTTTAATTTCAAGGACCCCCATTTTGGTATGCATTACGCTATGGACCCCCATGACTCTTCAGAGCATATGTACAAAATCAATTTGAGCCTCTCAGAGTTTCAGACCTGTCAGGATGTCAGGGTCCATTTGGTCCATAAGTATCAATCATTTATCTGGAGACCCTTTGAACTGGATCTGACCCATTGTGTCCAATACTGTAGCTAACCTAACAGCTGTCTGTCTCTCTATAGGGCTATAATAGCTGTCTGTCTCTCTATAGGGCTATAATAACTGTCTGTCTCTCTATAGGACTATAATAACTGTCTGTCTCTCTATGAGGGACAGACAGCCATGTGGGCTCACCTCAGGCATTCTCATTGGCTTTAGAAGTAAAAGTACACAGTAGAGATGGATATGAGAGCGAGTTCCAACAGAATACGAGCCACGATTAAAACCCACAGAGCTCTTTGTGTACCAGCGCCAACTTCAACTGGTCGTGTCTCTCTCCCAAAGACACATTTCTTTCATCTATTTGACTGTGTTGAGATCATTTCTCAAAGCTTTGTTTTTATCTGTTTTTTTCCCCTCCAAGCCCTTTTCTCCGTCGTCCTTTGAGATACGGGTTACCTGTGGCCCTGAACACATGATGTCTGTGGCCCTGAACACATAATGCCTGTGGCCCTGAACACATGATGTCTGTGGCCCTGAACACATGATGTCTGTGGCCCTGAACACATGATGCCTGTGGCCCTGAACACATGATGCCTGTGGCCCTGAACACATAATGCTTGTGGCCCTGAACACATGATGTCTGTGGCCCTGAACACATGATGCCTGTGGTCCTGAACACATAATGCCTGTGGCCCTGAACACATGATGCCTGTGGTCCTGAACACATAATGCCTGTGGCCCTGAACACATGATGCCTGTGGCCCTGAACACATAATGCCTGTGGCCCTGAACACATGATGCCTGTGGCCCTGAACACATAATGCCTGTGGCCCTGAACACATGATGCCTGTGGCCCTGAACACATGATGCCTGTGGCCCTGAACACATGATGCCTGTGGTCCTGAACACATGATGCCTGTGGTCCTGAACACATAATGCCTGTGGCCCTGAACACATGATGCCTGTGGCCCTGAACACATGATGCCTGTGGCCCTGAACACATGATGCTTGTGGCCCTGAACACATAATGCCTGTGGTCCTGAACACATGATGCCTGTGGTCCTGAACACATAATGCCTGTGGTCCTGAACACATGATGCCTGTGGTCCTGAACACATAATGCTTGTGGCCCTGAACACATGATGCCTGTGGCCCTGAACACATGATGCCTGTGGTCCTGAACACATAATGCTTGTGGCCCTGAACACATGATGCCTGTGGTCCTGAACACATAATGCTTGTGGCCCTGAACACATGATGCCTGTGGCCCTGAACACATGATGCCTGTGGCCCTGAACACATGATGCTTGTGGCCCTGAACACATGATGTCTGTGGCCCTGAACACATAATGTCTGTGGCCCTGAACACATAATGCTTGTGGCCCTGAACACATAATGCTTGTGGCCCTGAACACATGATGTCTGTGGCCCTGAACACATAATGTCTGTGGCCCTGAACACATAATGCTTGTGGCCCTGAACACATGATGTCTGTGGCCCTGAACACATAATGTCTGTGGCCCTGAACACATAATGCTTGTGGCCCTGAACACATGATGCTTGTGGCCCTGAACACATGATGCTTGTGGTCCTGAACACATAATGCCTGTGGTCCTGAACACATAATGCCTGTGGCCCTGAACACATAATGTCTGTGGCCCTGAACACATAATGCCTGTGGTCCTGAACACATGATGCCTGTGGCCCTGAACACATGATGCCTGTGGCCCTGAACACATAATGCCTGTGGTCCTGAACACATAATGCCTGTGGTCCTGAACACATAATGCCTGTGGCCCTGAACACATGATGCCTGTGGCCCTGAACACATAATGCCTGTGGCCCTGAACACATGATGCCTGTGGCCCTGAACACATAATGCCTGTGGTCCTGAACACATAATGCCTGTGGTCCTGAACACATGATGCCTGTGGTCCTGAACACATAATGCTTGTGGCCCTGAACACATGATGCCTGTGGCCCTGAACACATGATGCCTGTGGCCCTGAACACATGATGCCTGTGGCCCTGAACACATGATGCTTGTGGCCCTGAACACATGATGTCTGTGGCCCTGAACACATAATGTCTGTGGCCCTGAACACATGATGCCTGTGGCCCTGAACACATAATGTCTGTGGCCCTGAACACATAATGCTTGTGGCCCTGAACACATAATGCTTGTGGCCCTGAACACATAATGCTTGTGGCCCTGAACACATAATGCCTGTGGCCCTGAACACATGATGCCTGTGGCCCTGAACACATAATGCCTGTGGTCCTGAACACATAATGCCTGTGGTCCTGAACACATGATGCCTGTGGTCCTGAACACATAATGCTTGTGGCCCTGAACACATGATGCCTGTGGCCCTGAACACATGATGCCTGTGGCCCTGAACACATGATGCCTGTGGCCCTGAACACATGATGCTTGTGGCCCTGAACACATGATGTCTGTGGCCCTGAACACATAATGTCTGTGGCCCTGAACACATGATGCCTGTGGCCCTGAACACATAATGTCTGTGGCCCTGAACACATAATGCTTGTGGCCCTGAACACATAATGCTTGTGGCCCTGAACACATGATGTCTGTGGCCCTGAACACATAATGCCTGTGGCCCTGAACACATGATGCCTGTGGCCCTGAACACATAATGCTTGTGGCCCTGAACAAATGGAAACTATCTGAAGTTCATGGTCTGACATTTCATGAGCATCTATGAAGATTTTGCCAATACACAAAACAACTGATATGTGACCAATATCATGGACATCTGTCACCTGTGCAACCTAGTGTCAGCAGACGTGAATAATAGAATGAATAGCAGACGTGTCTCTGGGAGTTTTGGACAGACGTGTCTCTGGGAGTTTTGGACAGACGTGTCTCTGGGAGTTTTGGACAGATCGTAGACACTATAGGGAGTAGAGCCCGACCGATGTATTGGTTTGGCCGATATGTCTGCAATTATTTGACTTTTTAGATGACAGCGGTGATTATTATTGTATTATTAATGGCGCCTGAATCTCTATGCATCCATTGTGTCCCGATTTGTAACCTTTTAAAAAATGCTCAAAAAGAGCAGACCAGGAGTGTTCAAATTGGGATTGGCATCGGACCCAAAAATCTGGCATCAGTCAAGGCTCTAACAGGCAGTTGTCTTAAGAAAACAGAACCTTGACCCGAGCTGCTCCCATCAGCTTTAAGTCTCACAGAAATAAAAAGTGACACAAGGGTTTTGTGGGACAGGAGGAGTTGTCATTCTTCGGTCAGCGCGGGGAGTAACAAAAGCAAAGCAACGATGACGTGAACGGGGGGGAACTGTGCAACTTGTGAGAGATATTTCTTTCAAACGTCCATATGTTTTCACCTCGGAGGAGCTACGCCCGCACTGGGCTGGACGATGACAGGCTCCTGAACCAGAAGTTGACCTGGAAACCAGGCACAAATATTTATCAGAGTGGAAGAAGGGTTTTGATGGTGTCTGGGACGAGGAGATGAACATGGAGGCAGTCTCAGACGTAGAGGAATGAAAGACTTAAGTAGCGCCTCGTGCCGCGCCAAACCCAAGGTTTGGATAAATCCATCAGGGCCACTTGAATTATCATCCTTATATGGCAACCCGCTGATAAAAACCCAGAGAAAGGAATGCCATTCCCAGTTCATGTTCACAAAGTCAGACAAATACTCTTTGTACTTATCAGCCCTGGAATTTTAGCATTAGATGTTGATTAATACGAGGTTTCATGCACTCATATCCATCATTTTATAATCCGGTGTGCATAACTGAGAAGTGCAGTGGTGGAAGTAAAAGTAGCAATACCACAATATACAAGTACTACTTATATACAAGTACTACTTATATACAAGTACTACTTATATACAAATACTACTTATATACAAGTACTACCTTTTACTTGTTACAAGTAAAAGGCCTGTGTTCAAAATGTTACTTGAGTAAAAGTACAAAAGCATCAAAAAAGTATCAAAAGTAAAAGTACTAAAATGTTTGAAAATAGCAGATCTACAAGCTCACAACGCGTCACGATGCGACGCGTTGTGAGCTTGTAGATCTGCTATTTTCAAATAGCCTATGTACAAAATAGGGCTAAAGTGGTTAATGTATGTTTTATAATATAATAATTTATATCTGCAAATAACTAGTAACTAAAGTTTTCAAGTAATAATAATTATTATTATTGTAGTGGAGTAAAAGTACAATATTTGCCTCTGAGGTGTAGTGGTGGAATAGTAAAAGTACTGAAAATGTAAAATACTCCAGTAAAGTAAAAATACCACAAGATTTTACTTAAGTACAGTACTTGAGTAAATGTACTTAGTTACTTTACACCACTGCAGAAGTGCAGCTTTTGTAACAACTTGGTGTAGGATTTGTAATTATTTCTTAGCCCTGTATATCGTGGCTGTTGTGCAGAAAGCCTCTTATCTCCCATTGTTTAACATTTGATGTAAATTAATGGCCTACTTCGTCAGACTACAGTGTCAATACAAAAATAGCCAATCTATGTAACTTATCAACTTTAAACTATATTTAGGGCTCAAAATGTGTTTTTATGCCTCTCTAAGCAAAACAAAGAATCTGAGGCTGGTCTGTGAATAAATGTGTTGGTGGAGGACGTGCTGAAGCAGAACATACATGGTTCATTTATGGTTGTCATTCAAGTCCAACTCCTAAAGATTCATGGAAACATACATTACATTTGTTCACTCTCAGGGTTAAATGAAAGCTGCAATCTTATTTTAATGAATATAAAACGTTGTGGGATGGGGTGATGGCTGATTTAAGCAGCACACATCTGGCCCCAGTCAAACTAATTGGAATCAGAGCGAGGAGGTGTGACTACACACCTGTTGTGCATGGATGCACACAGGATAAATCACTCATCCTCACCACTAACATTCTGGAAGAGACGGCCTCTCATGGCAGCTGGGTATCTGCCTTTTATCTGGTTTATTTCCTGGCTCTCTCTCTACCACGTTAAACACCAAGGCATGGCAAGCAGTTTGGTGACTACAAGGAAATAAAGACAACTTTGTTTGTCCTACAAGAGTCTGTCACAAACGCTATCAACGCTAACGGGTAGAAAACCTTACTGGCTGATATGCAGTACTGCCTGACACTCATATCTCCCCTGGGCTCTGATGGCCAAGTGAGGACTGCCTCTTGGTGAGTGATAAAGTTTAGCCTCTCATGTCCAGACCTGGATTCAAATCCCAGTTAGGACATGAAAGTGATGGATGATTGCAGCATTCATTTTGCAGTCAGGGAGGCCATTTTAGTAGGTGTTCTGTTGCCTCATTTTACCGTTCAAATGAAGGCCGTGATGAGTTCTAGGATAAAGACCCACTCCCCCCATGATTTAGTTTTTAGTTTGGTTAATGTATTTAGGCCTTGTTTCCACACAGCTGTGTGTCTGCAGTGTTGATTTTGTCAACTAAAACTATGACGAAAAATGTTGGTCGACTACCTTTTTACACTGATGAAAACTAAATAAAAACTAAATAAAAACTAAGCTATGATGACTAAAACTAAGACTAAATATATTGACAATTTCATCAACAAATAAAAACTAGACTAAAATGTCAGTGAGGGATCTAGTGGAGAAGAGATCCAGTAGATCTAAAAGACAAGACATTTTATGTTTGGTTGTGCTCGGGTGTTGTCCTCTGAAAATAGCAGATCTACAAGCTCACACAAGCTTGTAGATCTGCTATTTTCAGCATGAGTAAAATCAGCCATTACGACGCCATCAAGGCACCGCCAAAATATATGTTAGTCGACTAAATCAACTGTAGATTTAGTCGACTATAATCTTATATTTAGTCTAACTAAAACTAGACAAAAACTAAAACATTTCAGAATGACTAAAATATGACTAAAACTAAATAAAAATGTGCTGTCAAAATCAACACTGGTGTTCTGTCCGTAAGTCAAGTTTATCCCATGTATCTCTGTGTGTGAAACACCTCCTTCCTTGACATAGGAAGGTATATTTAAAAGAGATGATTGTTTTTTTTTGTGGGTGGGGGGGGGGTTTAAACCACACCAGACGACATTAACTTAAAGTACTAACCTCATCGTACGGAGGTCCCAAAGCTTCACACCGTCTGTGACTGCACTGGTGAGGAAGAGGTTGTAGGAATCTGGAGCCTGTGTGCTGAACATGGAACCCTGTGGATGACACACACACACACACACACACACACACACACACACACACACACACACACACACACACACACACACACACACACACACACACACACACACACACACACACACACACACACACACACACACACACACACACACACACACACACACACACACACACACACACACACACAATTGAGCAGACGCTTGTAATCCAGAGAGCTTTACAGTAAGCAAGGACACAAGATAATACATCAAATGCATAGAAATAGTAATCTAATAATAAAGTATTACATAAGTTAACCAATAATCTAATAACTAATACATACGTAAACCAAGAACCTATCATCAGCCTACATGACACTATACACACACTATAGGATGTCAGGTCAACAATGACCTGACATCTGTCTACATAACATGCTATCTATAACTATAACTATATAACTATAACTATATAACTATAACTATATAACTATAACTATATAAACTATACACACTATAGGATGTCAGGTCAACAATGCCCTGACATCTGTCTACATAACATACTGTCTAAGTTACATTGTATCCTTTGCATAATCCTGTAAGGTCGTCAAGGCTAGGCCTAGTGCTACAGGCTGAGATGGAGTCTGAAGAGGTGAGTCTTCAGATTAAGGCAGAATATTGGGAGTGAGTCTGCAGTTCTAGTTGCAATGGGGAGTTCATTCCATAGTTTGGGAGCCAGAAGGGAGAAGAGTCTGAGACGTGTGGAGCGTTGACCAGGATGTTTTAGAGAAGGTTCTGACAGCTTCCCTGTGTTAGCTGATCAGAGAGAGCGGGAGGGGGGGGGGGGGGTTGGATCAGGCTTTGAAGATACGGGGGGGGGGGGGGGGGCATACCTTTGGTTGCTTTGTAGGCAAACGTCAGTGTTTTGTACTCTGTGCGGGCAGTAACATACTTGACTGAAACTGAAGCTTGTAAATTATCTGTTAATTTAACTCTGAAAGTGTACAGAATATGTAACCAAATGGAAAACGGGGCAAGATGAGCCACTTCTTCTTCTTACATTTTGCATTATCTCAGCCAGAAAAATACAACTTTCATTACAATCATGGAAGAATGCACTCTTCACGTTCTCATGCACCCCTGGAAACAAAAACATTTTGCCTAGATAATGCAGTTCTTAAATTATTGGCAGCTGAAATAGTGTTCCTTTGCCCCAGAGAGAGTGGGGCAAGTTGATCTTGCAAAATGTTTTAAAAGATTTTATGTTCCCAATCTATAACCTTTATAGAATACAGTAAGTAAAATGAATCAAAAACACAGCTTTTCTCTCTTCATAAACGTAATGTATTAAATATTATTTTAAATATTTTAAATATTTTGGGGAGATTATCTGCCTTTATTTGGCAACGGACAGTACCTTGTTTTTAGATTGCAGATTTTTACCCAGTGGCTCAATTTACCTTCTCCTCCGTATTACAAATGGCTAAATGAACACTGAGGATTTCATTTGCCAACAGACATTATCATTATTTCAGGTACAATACTTCTCTAGGAGAGGTGAGAGTCACAGAGAAAGTCAACAGAATAAAGGCTTCAGTGAATCTAGAAAAGAAAACCTGCTCCGTTTCTCTGCTGGAATGGAAAATCATCTGTCACTACATTACATTTGTCATTCTTTTCCATCTCCTGTCCAGCATTCTGGGATGGACTATAATTAGACCAAGCTGAATTCAAAAATGACTCAATAAAACAAACCTACACACTGTAGCTCACTGTGATTATACAGCAGCATGCCTCGTCCTTTGACGTTCACACCAAATTATTAGATTGCATGATGTCGGAGAATGTGTGGGTGTGCGTGTGTGTGTGTGTGTTGTGCGCGCGCACGCACGTGCGTGCCTGCGCATTGTTTAGATTTCCAGTGGGGAGTGTGGGAAAGACGAAGTCTGAGAGAGCATTTCCAGTTCCATTTTCCGAGAAGAGAAGTGAAGTGAAGTGAAGTGAAGTGAAGTGAAGTGAAGTGAAGTGAAGTGAAGTGAAGTGAAGTGAAGTGCTCCACTCTGACAATTTCCAGGTGATCGAGGCAGCGCCGAGACGACGGAAAGTTGAAGTGGGAAAAGCTACTTCACACTCTGTAGCTCCTGCTGATGTTTGGTGAGCATGGGTACAGGGATGGGGAGGGATGGGGAGGGATGGGGAGGGATGGAGGGGAGGTGATGTTATGTGTGCCGTCTCCAGGCAGAGGGGCAATCCCTTATGATCCTCAGGCATTAAACCCCCCTGAGGCATCCAGGCGAAGGGCCACACGTTGACGCAACGGCCAAGCTGAGTCAACACACCGCAGGCAGTACAGCGGCACAGTGCACACAATAGCTGGCGTGACAGCGAGACAGGCAGTACAGCGAGACAGGCAGTACAGCGAGACAGGCAGTACAGAGAGACAGGCAGTACAGCGAGACAGGCAGTACAGCGAGACAGGCAGTACAGCGGCGCAGTGCACACAATAGCTGGCGTGACAGCGAGCGAGCAGGCAACCTTCGGGGGGGAGAGGGGGGGCGGGGGAGAGGGGGGGGGGGGGGTAGGGGGTGGGCGCATAGTCGGGTTGCATTGGGAGAGACAGCGTCCCAGCTGAGCGCACAGCGGCGGACCAGCTGAACGCACAACGGGCCGACCAGCTGAACGAACACAAACGGTGTGTTAAGGCATTTAATCCATGCCCAGTGGTTGTAGTGTGTCTAGTTAATCCAGGCTGGACCCCTGGGTGACGTACCGACGGACCCCTCTGTGCACGTCAACACGTGAGCAGCCAGTGGTGGAAAAAGTACTCACATTTTGTACTTAAGTAAAAGTATCAATAGGCTACTGCAATGTAGAAGTTGCTCTGTTAACGTAAAGTAAAAGTCCAGAATTAAAAATTGACTTGAGTAAAAGTACTGGTATCAAAATGTACTTTAAGTACCAAAAGTAGAAAGTAGAAAGAATGTCGCAAGTTTTCAAATGTATAAAAATGTATAACAATGCATCGCGACGCATTGTCTCCCTGTACTCCAAACGGTAATTATAGAAGCATGTGTGGGATATATAGAGAAAAGAAATAAGGCCTGCAAATGTTTGGAAAAGATAAAACATCAGGAATGATCCTCCTCATTGTTAGCAATGCACAACGGGCTTGAACTCCTACGACATGGGAAGAAGTCAGAAATTACTTTTCAGCGAATAAAACGCAACATGTTGAATTAATTTGACAGCTATAAAGGAAAATTGGAATAATATGCATAACCTTAGTCTTGTATAATTTATTGGACAAGCATGCGTTTACTGCTCACATGATACAGTATTTCCATATGGCGCGATGCAGAAACCATTCTTAATGTATAACATCGCTCATTATGTCAGCGTTGTGAATCCACCGCACTCCCTAGTTGTTAAGACACCAACTATCTGTGTCCACATTAGTCCGTTAACGTTAACGTTCTGTACAGTGGGAGTAGATCCACAGAACAACCCAGAGCACATCATGGAATGCAATTACGCAAATGGCCATCGTCCAATCTGGAGTCTCCTCCTGCCATCTCCCATGTCAGTCTGAATCCTGCAGCTCCAGAGATTTATATCCATCAGCATGATGAATAACACTCATATATATATATACATATATATATATATATATATTATGAATAACACTCAGAGATGGCTCGAACCGTCCGTCTCATGGAAAACCTTTTTTTCCCCTCCCTTCACCGCACGTCGCCTTGTTCGTTCGTTCACACCACAACCCGACACGTTTATCCCCCCATAAGAGAGATGCTTCTTATGTAACACACTCATAGATGTCTTATGTAACGCCTGGCAGGATCTGCCAAAAAGAAGTCCGACTCTCCAAAAAGGGAAGATGGAATGGGTGTCACAGAAAGCACGCGATGCCAACCAGAGCTTATCCTTCATGTTATGAAAGGGCTACTTTTTATATCTTAACCGCACGAAACCTATAGCGTCCCGATTCTCTGGTGGAAATTCTGCGGAAAAGATCTGATCTACAAGCTCACAGCACGTCACCACGTGTCACAATGTGTCGCAATGAGTGATTGGCAATTTTAGACAGATATTTAGTTTAGAGGGAAAAGGGAGGGGGGCCTATAGATATATACTAGACATATACTTAGTTGAACAGAGTTCCTCATGGGTCTAAGTGGTTAATGTCTGCCACTGGAGGATGGTACATTTGAGATAAATACTCTGAATGATCCATTCATAGACCTTCTATTCTTGTACATACTTTGTCATCACACTTTCAAGAATCTCCAAGAGATGCGGAAATAAGCTACATTATGAATAATATAATAATAATATTCGTCCCTCTCCTTGGGGTGTTTTTTTTTTGCAGTGAGCAGCCATTGTGCGGCGTTCGGGGAGCAATCAGGGGTTAACTCTTTGACTGCCATGGACAAGTTAATTCGTCAAATTCTGCCAGGGCTCACCCTGCCAACGAAGACTTTGGACGTTTTTTTTATTTTTTCCCCCATTTTTTTTTGTTCACACAGAACCAGGAGATAACGTGATCCTAAGATGTACTGCTACATTCACTTCCTGGTTAAAGTATTTGGGAAATATTCTGTATCTTGGCTTTTTGTATTTTTGGCGAGATATTTTCAACAGCGTATAACAAGCGAACGGGAGGTCGCGATGACATTCTTTTTTTCCCCATGGAAGCACAGTGAAACCCTCCGTGATTAGCAACCATCAGGAAGCACAGTGAAACCCTCAGTGATTAGCAACCATCAGGAAGCACAGTGAAACCCTCCGTGATTAGCAACCATCAGGGGATGGATCATACTGGAGATAAATATTCTGTGACTACTTGAAAAGGTAAGAACATCGCTGGCAGTCTGGGCTTCATTTAGTTGTATATACATACTCTGGCAGTGAAAGAGTTAAGAGTCTTGCTCAGGGACACACATGGACACATTGCTGACCTCGTCTGGAATCGTACCTGAGACAACAGGGGGCTCTGGTTCTCCAGGCGGGCTCACTAACCACTCAGCTATGGCCGGCCCCATTGCTGCTGTCCAAAATTAATTCCACTTTAATTTATATCACGACCAGATTTACTACTTAGGCAAGAGGTTCTCCTCAACTTCAGTCTAGCTTCCAACAAAGTCCAATGATACCGAAGAGGTTTTATCACTGGAAACTAGCTACTACTAGCCCAATCTGGGAACCCATCGCCAACTGAAAATGAAAAACAGCGCCCTCTGCTGTTTGTTCTATGTCTGTTGGCTCTGGGCGGAAGAAAACGTAGAGCCAGAGCGCAAAGGAAACCGGTGTTTTGTATGCCTTCAACGCGTCACTTCCGGTTGGTGCGACTATGTTTTCATTCCCACTAACAATATTTCTACACGGAACACTAACACCACTTCTCCCAGAGAACATCGATCGTTTTGGTTATAAGCCCACTTGTTTCTATGATGAAAGAGTAAGTTAAAATGTGAATATCTTTCCGTGGTTTTGTCTGCTCTGCGGACGTTATTGTTAAATTAGTTTCGGTTTGTTTCGAGGGGGGAAGGATGGACGGACACGTGAATCCCGCCCACTACATTTGATTGGGTAAAGCGCGGCCCGCTTCCTGATCTGAAGGCACGCCCATGCGCACTTGTTATGACGAACCTCCCCGACAGATTCCAACGCAGTGCAGAATCTGTTCTTGAGAGATTACTACTAGCCATACGGAATTCAAATGTTCATTCAAATGCTGCCACCATAATGCTTAAACTATACTCTGTCGTACAAAGGTGTTGCCTGCTGAAAATAGGCGATCTACAAGCTCATAACACGTTGCAGTGCAATTGTGAGTTTGTACATTTTTGGCGAGCAACACTGACATATGGCGAAGTATAAATCAGGCTCTATAATATAATATAATAACTCAACTCAAACAGTCTTTTAAAGACTTATAAAAGGCCGTCACTCAGGGAATTATTGTAATTTCCATCTTGATGACTTCAGTGTGAACTATCTATGTATGGGAAGCAATGGAACACAGGCTACAACAGCTCACTTCATGTCATTTTTAAAATAAACATCAAACTACCACAACCAGGCTGATGTTGCAGTGACATTATAAAGGACGACTAAATCTGGAGACTACATTTAAAAGTATCCTTTGACATTCTCAATTTTATTTCGTTATTTTCTTTATCAGTCACTTGTCACATTGCAGAGGAAAAGGTTTCTCCTGACTGAGGGGGAAAATGTTCCATGTTTGTTTCCTTAAAATGATTTGTTAGTGCTGTTAGAACTCTTCCAGGAAGTCAAGGACTTCCATATTCCAACAATGTCACAACTATCTAACAGTTTAAGTGCATATGCTGGCTCAGTAAAAGAGAGATCAGACTTTAAAATGTGATAATCCAATCAGAAATAATGTCCTTTTAGTTCAGTTTATACAGATCATATGTCAACTAGACGCGTCGCAATTCAGGGCAATTGCAAAGTGTGGTTGCGCCGACGCGATTCGCGGGTCGGTGCCGCCGGGACCCGAGTAATACGCTGGGAGGAATACCGTTGGAGGCTGCGGCAATTACATTGTCACGTCACTCCTGAGATCACTTGCTTTTCATTTTGAGAGGATTGATCCCCCAAAAATCATGTTTTTGCATAAAACGGTTACGTTTTGGGCATTTGTGGCGCCCTCTATGGGTCAAAGTGGAAATTATTTTGGGGATTCGTTGAGTAAACCACCCTCGACATGTGATTCAAATTTGGGATTGACCGGACGTTTCGTTCGTGATTTGTAGCATTTTTGGTAAAACGGGCCCCTCCCACTAACTTTGGAAGCCATTTACGGACGAACGGTAAGGACTATCAAAATGCCGTTTGGATATGTTTATCGCATGGGCCCAGAGATCATGTGTACCGATTTTTGTTAAATTTGGACAAAATATATGGGAGGAGGAGCTAAAAGTGTGTTTTGAAGAAAATTCAAAATGGCGGAAAATCTATCCTGACGCAAATGGGCGTGGCCTATATGGGGAGTTGACCCAAGGAATCTAGGGAAAAATACATTTTGATTTTATGACCTAAGGTTCAAGAGTTATAGGCCAAAACGTAAAGGGGGCTGTTATAGCGCCACCATAAGGCCGATTAGTATAATAATTTTTTCAATTATTTTGGACTAAATTATGAACCTCCCCTCCAAATCTGGTAACTCTAGCTCTTACGGTTTCTGAGAAAAAAATACTTGAATTTGAGTTTTTTCACTTTTTCACAAGCCGGTCATTTTGACGTATGGCACGACATTGGGGGATAAAAACTGTGGGAGGAGATGCGGTTTGAAGTTTTTCAGTTTCTCTATAACAATAGTTTGGTTGCCCTGTTAGGGCAACCACACTAATAAGGACTGTGGCGCCCCCTATCGATCAAAGTGGAAATGCTTTGGGGGATTTGTTGAGTAAACCACACTTGACATGTGATTCAAATTTGGGATTGACTGGACATTCTGTTCGTGATTTGTGGGCTTTTTTGTAAAACGGGCCCCTCCCGCTAACTTTGGAAGCCATTTACGGACGAACGGTAAGGACTATCAAAATGCCGTTTGGATATCTTTATCGCATGGGTCCATAGATCACGTGTACCGATTTGTGTGAGATTTGGACAAAATTTGAAGGAAAAGGAGCAATAAGTGTGTTTTGAAGAAAATTCAAAATGGCGGAAAATATATCCTGACGCAAATGGGCGTGGCCTATATGGGGAGCTGCGTCATGACCCAAGGAATCTAAGGAAAAAATATTTTTATTCTATGACCTACGGTTCAAGAGTTATAGGCCAAAACGTAAAGTGGACTGTTATAGCGCCACCATGAGGCCAAATGGTTTGATTATTTTTTAAATAATTTCGGACTAAATTATGAACCTCCCCTTCAAATCTGGTATCTCTAGCTCTTACGGTTTCTGAGAAAAAAATACTTGAAATCTAGTTTTTTAATTTTCCCATTTTCCATTGAAGTGGATGGGGAAATGTAATTCACTAATAATTAATAATATCAATTAAACTATGCAACCAATCTCTTAGCAAAATACAAGCACACGATTCCCGGTCAAGCCGGTCATTTTGACGTATGGCACGACATTGGGGGATGCGGTTTGAAGTTTTTCAGTTTCTCTATAACAATAGTTTGGTTGCCCTGTTAGGGCAACCACACTAATAAAGCCGGAGGATTACTATAGTCTGGTTGCCCTGTTAGGGCAACCACACTAATTACGTTTCATATATGTCTGTAGTAATAATAATAAGACTAAATGCAACATCATTAATTAAAGGTGCAATAGACAACATTCAGCTACTGTACTAGATGTTGCACTTACAACACCTCTGTTACATAAGGTTTGTTATTTCCCTGATTTGATATATAAGGCAGCAATCATGTAGTTTGCAACACTGTAACGTGGTAGCTGCCTCCAAGAAATGAAACTTTTCAAACCGAACACAAACAGAACCACACATGGATAATGGTGGACGTCAGCTTACAGAGGTAAACAAAACAATTCTGGAGTTTTGTCAAGCCGTCAAAATGATTAAAATTATTATTTCACAATCATAGTTTTTTGTTGGGAAAAGCGATACTATTATTCTGCAACTTTTTGATAGCTCTGTGGATGTATTATTTTCTTTTTATTATACACTTAAACCTATACCCTTTAACTCTTTGACTGCCCCGGACGGGAATTCCCGTCCGATGGCTCTATGGCTATCATGGCCAATGACGGAAAGTCGAAAATATGAAAAAAAAAAAAAATTGAATTTTAGTTTTTTCACTTTTTCACAAGCCGGTCATTTTGACGTATGGCACGACATTGGGGGATAAAAACTGTGGGAGGAGATGCGGTTTGAAGTTTTTCAGTTTCTCTATAACAATAGTTTGGTTGCCCTGTTAGGGCAACCACACTAATAAGGACTGTGGCGCCCCCTATCGATCAAAGTGGAAATGCTTTGGGGGATTTGTTGAGTAAACCACACTTGACATGTGATTCAAATTTGGGATTGACTGGACATTCTGTTCGTGATTTGTGGGCTTTTTTGTAAAACGGGCCCCTCCCGCTAACTTTGGAAGCCATTTACGGACGAACGGTAAGGACTATCAAAATGCCGTTTGGATATCTTTATCGCATGGGTCCATAGATCACGTGTACCGATTTGTGTGAGATTTGGACAAAATTTGAAGGAAAAGGAGCAATAAGTGTGTTTTGAAGAAAATTCAAAATGGCGGAAAATATATCCTGACGCAAATGGGCGTGGCCTATATGGGGAGCTGCGTCATGACCCAAGGAATCTAAGGAAAAAATATTTTTATTCTATGACCTACGGTTCAAGAGTTATAGGCCAAAACGTAAAGTGGACTGTTATAGCGCCACCATGAGGCCAAATGGTTTGATTATTTTTTAAATAATTTCGGACTAAATTATGAACCTCCCCTTCAAATCTGGTATCTCTAGCTCTTACGGTTTCTGAGAAAAAAATACTTGAAATCTAGTTTTTTAATTTTCCCATTTTCCATTGAAGTGGATGGGGAAATGTAATTCACTAATAATTAATAATATCAATTAAACTATGCAACCAATCTCTTAGCAAAATACAAGCACACGATTCCCGGTCAAGCCGGTCATTTTGACGTATGGCACGACATTGGGGGATGCGGTTTGAAGTTTTTCAGTTTCTCTATAACAATAGTTTGGTTGCCCTGTTAGGGCAACCACACTAATAAAGCCGGAGGATTACTATAGTCTGGTTGCCCTGTTAGGGCAACCACACTAATTACGTTTCATATATGTCTGTAGTAATAATAATAAGACTAAATGCAACATCATTAATTAAAGGTGCAATAGACAACATTCAGCTACTGTACTAGATGTTGCACTTACAACACCTCTGTTACATAAGGTTTGTTATTTCCCTGATTTGATATATAAGGCAGCAATCATGTAGTTTGCAACACTGTAACGTGGTAGCTGCCTCCAAGAAATGAAACTTTTCAAACCGAACACAAACAGAACCACACATGGATAATGGTGGACGTCAGCTTACAGAGGTAAACAAAACAATTCTGGAGTTTTGTCAAGCCGTCAAAATGATTAAAATTATTATTTCACAATCATAGTTTTTTGTTGGGAAAAGCGATACTATTATTCTGCAACTTTTTGATAGCTCTGTGGATGTATTATTTTCTTTTTATTATACACTTAAACCTATACCCTTTAACTCTTTGACTGCCCCGGACGGGAATTCCCGTCCGATGGCTCTATGGCTATCATGGCCAATGACGGAAAGTCGAAAATATGAAAAAAAAAAAAAATTGAATTTTTTTTTTTTTTTGGGGGGTTTTATCTCAAAGGAACTAGGAGATAACGCTATCCAAAAAATTGCTGCTCCATTCACTTCAATGTTAAAAAACAAACAGAGGAAAAATGCACCTTTTTCCTGGCAATGGGACAACACATTCTGAAATAAGTCTGGCAGTGAAAGAGTTAATATCCATAATATGGTACATATTACCGTGGCTTACCTTGTTTTGTGTAATGCAGTGGATGGCTCTGCTGTGGGCATCAGGCAGCTCTGATGCCACCGCGCCCTTGTTCATGTCAAACACCTGAATGGAGCGATCAGAACCGCAAGCCAGAACGATGTCTGAGGAGGTGTTAAGGACCATGATGACCAATCCAATACAGACCTACTGTACCTTTAAAGGCATAGTTCACCCCCAAAATGACTTCTTTTTCTATGGATTAGTCACCCCATGGAGACTTGAATTCATGGATATTTCTGGGGTTTTGTCAAGACAATAATGTGATGACCGGCAGCGGTTCCGGTAGGAGACACAAAGAGTCTCCTTTGTGTCTCCTACTGGAACCGCTGCCTACCGGTTCGCTGGTCATCAAATTATTGTCTTAGAAATGAGACAAAAACAAGAAAATATACACAAATTCAAGTCTCCATGAGGTGAACTATCCCCTTAAAATGGTAAAAATGTATAGAAATTATATACCTAGGAATGGAGTTGCAACAGTGTAGATTTTACATACATAACGACAAAAAAAAAGAAACATTTGATCATCATCATCATGGTGATCATTTAACTCTCCTCATTGTACACTCAGAGTTAATACCAGCTAATAAGAATAGAGTAAGGTTTACATTTATCCAAATCTATCCACAGTTGAAGACAGAACAACTTTGATGATTGTAAATTGTGTCTGTGGAGGTTCCACACACTTCTGTTCCTACATGTACCTGAAAATGTCTTAAATTCAGATCTACTCCACTGCCAAGCACAGCTGTAAATAGTGCCTAATGTAATATAATGTAATGTAATATAATGTAATGTAGTGCCTAACCAGAGAACGCTATTGGTCCAAACACACAGTACAGTACGGTAGCTCTAAATGGGCTTCACGGTTCAGTGGATTTATTAGAAAGTACATATATTGTAAACCTTTAACAAGGAGCTGGACTGCAGACATTCCTGAAAAATTAAAGAGTCTTGGATCATTTACAGGTAAAGTCAGCTGTGGCTGTGGGGGGGGGGGGGTAGGGGGGATTGTGGGGGTCTTATTGTGTAGAAGTCTGTGGTTGATGAGCCCTCCTGTGCATGAATGAACATGACTGGTTCCCACAGAGCCAAGTGGATATACAGTACAGTATGTTTCTCATTTTATTTTCCGTTGATAAACTAAAGGCACAAACTAAATGAATAAACTAATGGCTGTCACTTTGTTTTTAAAGATGAAATCCAGAACTTATTACAAGGAATAAAATGTAGTTTGAACTAGTCTGTATGGTGGAGTATGTTCATACAATATAACTATATATATACTATACAATATAACTATATATATACTATACAATATAACTATATATATACTATACAATATAACTATATATATACTATACAATGTAACTAGTACATCAGTCTGTATGGTAGAGTATGTTAATACAATATAACTAGTACATCAGCAGTGGTTAGCTGTGGTTAGGGTTAGGTGTTAGGGGTTAGGGTTAGTAGGTTAGCTGTGGTCTGCCTATACTCTTACATTAAGACATTCAGACCTTGGTGTCAAGTAATACTGCTTGAAGCTCATAAGCACAATGCCAATCAGAAACTACCTCTTGGCTGATTGGTATAACTTTGGTCTCTCATCCAGGGGGCCTTGGGTTCGAATCCCGAGTAGGACATAGAGGTTGGGGTTTGCAGCTTTGAGGTAATTCATGGTGTTAATTATTAATACATTTCTTACAGCAACAGTAAGTATAAAAGGATACAGGAGAAGAAATCGTTGATTGCAGACATGGCAGTGATTTCTGTGGCTGGTGTCTGGAGGCATCTCACCAGCTTGAGGACACTCCTCTGTTGATATCTGTGAGAGAATTATTATCATTTTCACTATAATAACACTCCTCTGCTGATATCTGTGAGAGAATTATTATCATTTTCACTATAATAACACTCCTCTGTTGATATCTGTGAGAGAATTATTATCATTTTCACTATAATAACACTCCTCTGCTGATATCTGTGAGAGAATTATTATCATTTTCACTATAATAACACTCCTCTGCTGATATCTGTGAGAGAATTATTATCATTTTCACTATAATAACACTTCTCTGCTGATATCTGTGAGAGAATTATCATTTTCACTATAATAACACTCCTCTGCTGATATCTGTGAGAGAATTATTATCATTTTCACTATAATAACACTCCTCTGTTGATATCTGTGAGAGAATTATTATCATTTTCACTATAATAACACTCCTCTGTTGATATCTGTGAGAGAATTATCATTTTCACTATAATAACACTCCTCTGCTGATATCTGTGAGAGAATTATTATCATTTTCACTATAATAACACTCCTCTGTTGATATCTGTGAGAGAATTATTATCATTTTCACTATAATAACACTCCTCTGTTGATGTCTGTGAGAGAATTATTATCATTTTCACTATAATAACACTCCTCTGCTGATATCTGTGAGAGAATTATTATCATTTTCACTATAATAACACTCCTCTGTTGATATCTGTGAGAGAGAATTATTATCATTTTCACTATAATAACACTCCTCTGCTGATATCTGTGAGAGAGAATTATTATCATTTTCACTATAATAACACTCCTCTGCTGATATCTGTGAGAGAATTATTATCATTTTCACTATAATAACACTCCTCTGCTGATATCTGTGAGAGAATTATTATCATTTTCACTATAATAACACTCCTCTGCTGATATCTGTGAGAGAATTATTATCATTTTCACTATAATAACACTCCTCTAATGATATATGTGAGAGAATTATTATCATTTTCACTATAATAAAACTCCTCTGTTGATATCTGTGAGAGAGAATTATTATCATTTTCACTATAATAACACTCCTCTGCTGATATCTGTGAGAGAATTATTATCATTTTCACTATAATAACACTCCTCTGCTGATATCTGTGAGAGAATTATTATCATTTTCACTATAATAACACTCCTCTGTTGATATCTGTGAGAGAATTATTATCATTTTCACTATAATAACACTCCTCTGCTGATATCTGTGAGAGAATTATTATCATTTTCACTATAATAACACTCCTCTGTTGATATCTGTGAGAGAGAATTATTATAATTTTCACTATAATAACACTCCTCTGCTGATATCTGTGAGAGAGAATTATTATCATTTTCACTATAATAACACTCCTCTGCTGATATCTGTGAGAGAATTATTATCATTTTCACTATAATAACACTCCTCTGCTGATATCTGTGAGAGAATTATTATCATTTTCACTATAATAACACTCCTCTGCTGATATCTGTGAGAGAATTATTATCATTTTCACTATAATAACACTCCTCTGCTGATATCTGTGAGAGAATTATTATCATTTTCACTATAATAACACTCCTCTGCTGATATCTGTGAGATAATTATTATCATTTTCACTATAATAACACTCCTCTGCTGATATCTGTGAGAGAATTATTATCATTTTCACTATAATAACACTCCTCTGCTGATATCTGTGAGAGAATGATAATTTTCAGCATCAGAATGTGATGGTTACACAATGTCAGCGGTTCAATGTCTTATGTTTTAATCATCTATTATTTAATAATACTTAAATAGGCTAGAGCAGGGGTTCAACGTTTTTCAGGCCTTAGCTGAGAGAGAGATGAAGCAGGGACCCCCTCTATATCGTATTAAATTGTGTTTCAGATTAAACTTATTTTTGTTTTTACTTGGTCTGCTCTTTTTTCCCTCTATACCTATACTTCTTTGCCAAAAATAGCAGATCTACAAGCTTGTAGATCTACAAGCTTGTAGATCTACAAGCTTGTAGATGGTTAAAATTCTCCTTAGAAAAGGGATGCTAGGGTTCAAGTGGTTAATGTAAAAATAAATATATCACACAAAGATTTGACGGACCCCCTGTAGTAACCCTGAGGACCCCCTGGGGGTCCCGGACCCCCTGTTGAAGACTACTATTCTACCACCTGAGAAGACTTCAAATACTCCAGACCTGAGGCTTTGCTCACACTGCAGGCAAATCCCATTTGTTCCTCAAATCTGATGTTTAGGACTGACTGTCCACACTGCTATTTGTAAATTGCAAGTGATGAAATGGATTTGGCACTACTTACTTAACACTGTCAATACACTGGTTTTTTTACACTGTTTTTGTAACCCATTTTGTCACCCAGAGCCAATTGCCTTAGCTGTAATCCTGGGCGCTACTCTCCCTCTGCCAGCCTGGGGATCGAGAGCCCCGAACTGAGCTCATGCTTCCTTCAACGCATGAGGAGTGAGCAGGCCGCTTCTTATCACCTGACAGGGGGAGTTACCCCCGATAGGATGTAGCTTCTTATCACCTGGCAGGGGGGGGGGGGTTTCCCCCGATAGGATGTAGCATGTGGAAGGAACACGTTATTCCAAACACTTCCTTTCCCCTCCCCACAGTGTCCCCGGCGGGAATCGAACCCACGACCTTCTAGCTGTGCAACACCCCCCCCCATCATCCCTCCAGCAAACTAAAACCCTGGATAAGCCCAGCCCAGCCCAGCCCTCCTCCTGTCACATGGACAGCCATGGTGACAGTTCTGTAAAGTGTTCACAAGTTGCATGATAACAATACTAGTTCCACTGATTGGGACAGGAAGAAGAAGAAGCTCCTGCTGAAAGACTATCTGCTCTTTTGCTTTCATTCCCCTGGCCCTGCAGTGAGGTCCTGACAGCTTACAGAACACAGTCGGGCAGCCTGGGTGGTGTTGAGTGTCAGCGCTATGTGCTTGTGGTGGGGGGGGGGGGGGGGGAGGGGGGAGAGAACAAAAACATCTCCCCACCAGAATCAGCCTGAGGAACCAGAGTCTGTTTCTTGACACCAGTTTCACAATAATGCTTTGATCTATAATGCTCCCAATGAGCGATTCTAAACCAGTCATCATACCCACATGTTTTGTGCTGCTGATCTAAAGCAGTATTTCCAGTATCTTCCTTTTCTCATTTTAATGACCCCCAGTTTGATATGTATTAGGTCACACATTTACATTTGATATCATTTTTATCTCTAGCACCCCAGTCAGTGTTAAGTGACACAAATAGAACCGAATGTCACACAGGGAACAAGGTAGACTGTATCGTTAGCCTCATAGCATAATTGCTATGCTATAATTCTGCCCAAGTCACCTTGACATAGGCAGAAAGTAAAAAAACAAATTTTTCCTAAGTGACGTTTATCTGCCTTTATTTATATCAGCCTAACTCTCTTCTAACATTGCTGATTCATCCTGCCTTATTGCCAATGTCCTCAACCTATCAGAATGCTTGTTACATTCAAAATCATTTCTGCCATCAAGTCATTTTGGAATGTAACAAGCATTGTGATTGGCTTAGGACATAATGTCATATGCAATAAGGCACAATGAAGCAGCAGAGTTAGGAGTAGAGTTAGGCAAAAAGTGAGTTAGGCAATTATGCTATGAGGCTAACAATATGTCATTAAGTGTGACTATTACTAACTCTACGTACCTTTTAATGTCATTATGCTATAAGGCTAACAATATGTCATTAAGTGTGACTATTACTAACTCTACGTACCTTTTGATGTCATTATGCTATGAGGCTAACAATATGTCATTAAGTGTGACTATTACTAACTCTACGTACCTTTTGATGTCATTATGCTATGAGGCTAACAATATGTCATTAAGTGTGACTATTACTAACTCTACGTACCTTTTAATGTCATTATGCTATGAGGCTAACAATATGTCATTAAGTGTGACTATTACTAACTCTACGTACCTTTTAATGTCATTATGCTATGAGGCTAACAATATGTCATTAAGTGTGACTATTACTAACTCTACGTACCTTTTAATGTCATTATGCTATAAGGCTAACAATATGTCAATAAGTGTGACTATTACTAACTCTACGTACCTTTTAATGTCATTATGCTATGAGGCTAACAATATGTCATTAAGTGTGACTATTACTAACTCTACGTACCTTTTGATGTCATTATGCTATGAGGCTAACAATATGTCATTAAGTGTGACTATTACTAACTCTACGTACCTTTTGATGTCATTATGCTATGAGGCTAACAATATGTCATTAAGTGTGACTATTACTAACTCTACGTACCTTTTGATGTCATTATGCTATGAGGCTAACAATATGTCATTAAGTGTGACTATTACTAACTCTACGTACCTTTTGATGTCATTATGCTATGAGGCTAACAATATGTCATTAAGTGTGACTATTACTAACTCTACGTACCTTTTAATGTCATTATGCTATGAGGCTAACAATATGTCATTAAGTGTGACTATTACTAACTCTACGTACCTTTTGATGTCATTATGCTATGAGGCTAACAATATGTCATTAAGTGTGACTATTACTAACTCTACGTACCTTTTGATGTCATTATGCTATGAGGCTAACAATATGTCATTAAGTGTGACTATTACTAACTCTACGTACCTTTTAATGTCATTATGCTATGAGGCTAACAATATGTCATTAAGTGTGACTATTACTAACTCTACGTACCTTTTGATGTCATTATGCTATGAGGCTAACAATACGTCATTAAGTGTGACTATTACTAACTCTACGTACCTTTTGATGTCATTATGCTATGAGGCTAACAATACGTCATTAAGTGTGACTATTACTAACTCTACGTACCTTTTGATGTCATTATGCTATGAGGCTAACAATACGTCATTAAGTGTGACTATTACTAACTCTACGTACCTTTTGATGTCATTATGCTATGAGGCTAACAATACGTCATTAAGTGTGACTATTACTAACTCTACGTACCTTTTGATGTCATTATGCTATGAGGCTAACAATATGTCATTAAGTGTGACTATTACTAACTCTACGTACCTTTTGATGTCATTATGCTATGAGGCTAACAATATGTCATTAAGTGTGACTATTACTAACTCTACGTACCTTTTGATGTCATTATGCTATGAGGCTAACAATATGTCATTAAGTGTGACTATTACTAACTCTACGTACCTTTTGATGTCGTCTCGTGTGAGGTCGAGGTGACACAGGTAAAGGTACAGAGACGGTCCAGACGCCACCAACAGGAACTTGTCCAAGTAATAAAACTGAGCAGCCTTGATGGGTTTGGAGAACTTGTCTGCACTCTAAATAAGAAAATAAAGGAAATATAAATGTGCTAATTATCCACAACAAGCCATTCAAGGGCTCCTGGTAACTACCTCTGCTTACGTCCCTCTACAGCATTGGTTCTCAAAGTGGGTCCCAGCAAAATTAGTTAATATAGCGTCACAATCATTTTAAACCACTTTAACCTTGTATACATTGGCTATTCAAAAATAACAGATATACAAGCTCATAGTGTGGCACCGAGTGTCGCACTATGAGCTTGTAGATCTGCTATTTTTGAAAAAATCCCTGGCACAAAATATTTTTGAGATGGAGGGGGTCCGCAGCCAAATACATATCATTTTGGGGGTCCTTGACATAAAAAAGTTTGAGAACCACTGCTCTACACCAAATATGTTCACCAAATATATTGTAGTTTGTGAGCTTGTAGATTGGCTACTTTCGCAGAATGTTCACTCCAGAATAAGGATGCTGGGGTTCATGTGGTTAATATAAATAACTTTTATATTAAACTCTATAACATGTATGTATGCTACTGTAGTCTATACACTCTGTCACATGAACATGATTTCAGGCTGAGAACCTTGCTCGCTAACCACAGTCTAAGTGAGTTAGTGCCCAGTGAAATCAAAGCTGAATTCTAATAGAGACGTATTATATATAATAAAAGACAAAAACTATATTAATAATCAGGTCATGTTTATGGGTTGCAGAGTTACAGTATGGGGGCAAGACAAAAAAAAATGCTGTAATTCTTTTATTGTTAATCCGTTATTGCCTGAAAATATACTCAAATTACTCTAAAGCTGAACATGAACTACTTAAGCCCTATGTACTAAATAGCCGATCTACAAATGCACGCTGTTGATTGGCTATTTTGTCTTTTTTTGTTATGACACGCCCAAAAATAGGGATGCCATATATTTTCAGTGCCTCATACCATTTGAAAAAGCAGAGGGTTTACACTATTTCTGATCATCTCTAAACACTAACTTTTACTTTTGGTCTGAAACTAAAGTTTCAGGCTTTTTTTCCATGGAAAAAAGACACTCAAAAGAGAATGTGTTGCCATGCTGGATGTGAGGGCAGCGCATAGCCACTTCAGAGTGTGTGTGTGTGTGTGTGTGTGTGTGTGTGTGTGTGTGTGTGTGTGTGTGTGTGTGTGTGTGTGTGTGTGTGTGTGTGTGTGTGTGTGTGTGTGTGTGTGTGTGTGTGTGTGTGTGTGTGTGTGTGGCGTGGTAATATGGTACTCTTCAACTCCCATGGGACATGGCGAGGGCCTCTCAGGGCCAAAACACAAACCACCTGAGGGCCTATTACTGTATGATTCATCAGGCACTTACCCAACACAGATTTATGGTTCAACTACCGTGATACTTTTTAGCTGACAAAAGGAGAGGAAATGAAGTAGCCTAACTGTGTATTTCATACCAAACGCTTTCCTTCTAGAGAACGATCTTCATCTTACTGAATGAGCAAAGCCATGTGTACGTTTGGCTTGGTTCGCCCCGACAAGAGCTGCTCTCCTCCATAAAATGACTTCTGTTTGTTTGCCAAGGTGTTTCACAAGACAAAAAAACTAAATCACCACAAAAAAAGCTGCAACTTTGGAGCCAAGCTTCTATAACAGCCTGGGCCCTGTCTGAAAGAGAGACTGGGCCCTGTCTGAAAGAGAGACTGGGCCCTGTCTGAAAGAGAGACTGGGCCCTGTCCTAAAGAGAGACTGGGCCCTGTCCGAAAGAGAGACTGGGCCCTGTCTGAAAGAGAGACTGGGCCCTGTCTGAAAGAGAGACTGGGCCCTGTCTGAAAGAGAGACTGGGCCCTGTCTGAAAGAGAGACTGGGCCCTGTCTGAAAGAGAGACTGGGCCCTGTCTGAAAGAGAGACTGGGCCCTGTCTGAAAGAGAGACTGGGCCCTGTCTGAAAGAGAGACTGGGCCCTGTCTGAAAGAGAGAGGAGAAGAGCGTCGTCAGCTAGGGCCGCGGTGTTTCCCAAATGTGTCCCAAGGACACATTTTTATGTAAATGTCCCGTTTTTTAACCTTTCCATTTTTCTAAATATTTTCAGAAATCCCCCCCCCCCCAAAAAAATAAACATAAAGCAAACAAAATGACTGATAATAGTCGATCTACAAGCTCACAACACGCCGCATCGTAGGGCTTAAAGGGTAAGTGATTTTCTTTGGCTAAAATAAGTGTTAAATAGCTCTATATTCTGATAGTAATCATTGCTATAGAGTGTTTGTTCAGTAACAGGAGTCTCCATGTCTCTCCAGCTCTTTATTGAACAGAAAATGCATTTTCAGGTCAGGATACCAATTTTATCCAATCAGGAAACAAAATTGTGATGACACAGAGAAATGTGTCATCACTTCCAATTTCACTTGTTTAATGAAACTGGAACACTATAAACAATTAAGCTTGATAAATGGGTACTCTCTCCTGATTGGCTGAAAGTGTGTCACCTACTGTACCTGAAAATGTATTTTCTGTTTAATAAAGAGCTGGAGAGACGGGGAGACTCCTGTTACTGAACAAACACTCTATAGCAATGATTACTATCAGAATATAGTGCTTTAACCTTTTAACAAAACACTTTTTGTTTTAACCAAAAAAAAATCACTTAGCCTACCTTTAAGTGGATAATTCATAATGTATTTATTGTACATTTGGGTGCCATGGGAGACACCCACCCACACACACCACACACCACACCACACACCACACACACACCACACACACACCACACACACCACACACACACCACACACACACACACACAGTAAAGCCATCTAAACTGTCCCGCTAACGCTAATGCTTTCTGGGAAAAGTGTGAGGTCCAACCAGGAAGTGAGCGAGTGTCTGTACATGCTCAGTGATCTGGACGGAGTGGAGGTCATAGGTCATAGAGAGCCTCACACATACATGCCCTTTGTGTGAAAAACGTCACCAAAGGCCAAGAAAAACACCATCTAGTCAGCCTCATTAATTAGCCCTCTGCCCTGTTCCATGAGAATATCCTGATTAGCATAGGGAAAAAGTGAATGTTAATGTTTTATATAATGTGTTGAAGACAGTCAACATCATAGAAACCTCTGTCATTATATTTACATGAGTTCTGTGTTAAAGACGCTAGAATGAACCACTTGCATGAGCCCTATACTACATGGACCCCCCCCCACCCCCCAAGACCAGCTCATTGGGCTTGTGGTTAGACTGGCCCAGAGCCATATAAGGAGAGTTGCGTCACCTCCGTTCACTTCAACGGGCCAGACTTCTACAGTGCCTTCTATTGGCCGATAGTGACAAAGACCTGAACCAGACGTTTACAGAATGCAAGTCTATGTGAGCGTTTGTCACTATTTAGAGTTTACATGAACCACATGACCGGCGTTGTTTCTTCCCCCTCATTGACGTAACTCTCCAATAGAAGGCTCTGGACTGCCCACCCTGGCTGAGACTGGGAGGTCGGGGTTCAATCTCTGGCCGAGTTACACCAAAGACTATAAAACAGGAACCCAGTGCCTCCTGCTTGGCTCAGCATCAAGGACTGGACTGGGAGTAAGTCCCTGCAACACAGCCTACTAGTGTCATGTTCAGGGGGTGTACAGTACTTGTACATCATGTGACATACTGTACTCTTGTGGTGACATTTTGGTCAAAATTCAATTTTTGCCATGAACATACAAAATGAGCGGACAACAATATGACCAGAAACACATAAAGAGCTATAGCCCTGAATGACCATATAACAGGTCCAAATTATTACGGGTCCATTTGTACACTCTCAGAGTTATGGGGGTCCTTACAAATAAAACATTTGAGAAAAACTAGTAGGACTCTTAAATTCACTGCCAAGAGTATTTTCATAAAGCACTCCCCCAGTGCCAGCGATTTGCGTGTTTTTTAATTTTTTAATTTTGTAATTTTTCATTCAAATAAATTCTCTGATTGCGGTTTTAAACACATACGACAGTTGTACCAGCAGAGAGCAGCAAATCGACACATTGAGCACCTCGCTGACTCGCTCGCCCCCTCCCAAACAGGCTCACGTCACATCCGGTCATACACCGGATGTGACATTTTCGACAATCCCTGATCGGCCTTAAAACGATGTGATACACGACTACGATGACTGATCGTCACCCAGACTATAGAAAATATAAGTGGAGCTCTGCGTTCGTTTTTTATACCGTGTGAAAAAACGTGACTTTCCCTATTCTGGCCGAAAATGACCGCGGGAAAAAAAAGAGAAACGGAATCTGCGTCATGAAACCGGAACCCAATGAGTCTGAAGGAATCAGAAAGTGAAAGTCATCATGAAAAATAAACAGAATAGCGCGACCACAGTAAAAAGTAAAAACTCTGGATTTCTCGTTCTGGCAGGGAGGGTATTCAGAGAAAACTCGGGATAACTCAGGGCGTGGCACTGAGAGAGTTAATGTGTCATATATAGTGTCATATATAGTGTCATAATAAATCACTAGTAGGACTCTTAATGTGTCATGTATATGATATATAGTGTCATAATAAATCAGAGTCATACACATTCTGAAGAAAACCTGGAGACTTGACATTCAGTAATTGGGTCTTATGATTATATTATAATGGTGTGTAAATCAAAAATTTGCCACGGACAAGACCAAGTCTTTGCCACGGACACATATGTCCGTGTACGGACACATTGATGACCCCTCGGCTCCCAAAGCTACTTATTTACACCCCCCCCCCCCCCAGCAAATTGAACACAGAGCAGGACATTTACCATGGAAACGGCGGGTTCTGCATCGTCACAGGGCCGGATGTGTAGTGTTCGGTCCTCTGATGCACTGAGACACCACCGTCTACTGTGACTCCATCCCACACTGCTCACCGCCTTACCATGGCCTACACACACACACACACACACACACACACACACACACACACACACACACACACACACACACACACACACACACACACACACACACACACACACACACACACACACACACACACACACACACACACACACACACACACACACACACACACACACACACAAAACGGTTGACGATTACCCTGCTGGAACTACAGTGGGTGTGTGAGCTCAGTATTCATCATGGTATTGTTCATACAGCCAGTAGACTGAGGAGCAGAGAGAGGTTCATTGTGACCTCCTGGTCACCTTCCACTGCTGTCCTGTTATATCTGCTGCCCTCTTGTGGAGGCACACACACACAGACACAATGTGACATACACACTAACACACACACACACACAAACACACACACACAGACACAATGTGACATACACACTAACACAGACACAATGTGACATACACACACAGACACAATGTGACATACACACTAACACACACACACACACACACACACACAATGTGACACACACACACACACACACACACACAGACACAATGTGACACACACACACACACACACACACAGACACAATGTGACACACACACACACACACACACACACAGACACAATGTGACACACACACACACACACACACACACACACACACACACACACACACACACACACACACACACACACACACACACACACACACACACACACACACACACACACACACACACACAATGTGACATACACACTAACACTTGTCACAGTGAGGCATCAACACGGTTTGTTCTCCAACAGAGTGCTCCTCTAGGAGCAGTGTGAGGGGAACAGAGTACATAGTGCTCCTCTAGGAGCAGTGTGAGGGGAACAGAGTACATAGTGCTCCTCTAGGAGCAGTGTGAGGGGAACAGAGTACAGAGTGCTCCTCCAGGAGCAGTGTGAGGGGAACAGAGTACATAGTGCTCCTCTAGGAGCAGTGTGAGGGGAACAGAGTACAGAGTGCTCCTCTAGGAGCAGTGTGAGGGGAACAGAGTACAGAGTGCTCCTCCAGGAGCAGTGTGAGGGGAACA